>NC_051862.1:55942874-56170812 GCF_015732765.1 Culex quinquefasciatus | reverse complement strand
TGGAGAACAGTTCATCGCACGGAATCCGCTTAAGCCGCCACAGGCACATGCTCATGGAGTCATCCAACGGTAAGAGCAGCTGGCGTAAAGTACTCACAATTGACTCATGCCTTGAAGATTGAAACAGCGGCCAATAGCTGGACAGAGGACAAACATGCGCCAGGGTACGCAGATTCTCACGGCTGCTCGCGGATAAGCCGGACCCATTCCGTATCAACTGGTAAGCCTCAGACAAATTAAACTGTTCAGCGCGTGACTTTACCAGCGGACAGATCGTAACGGCTGGGAAGGGAATCGTCGAAATGGGCATGAACCTGGATCCGTACGTGATGACCATGGGATCCCGCTCCCACCGCTGTTGCGTTTGGACTGCTACTAAACAGCACGCCACGACGGACGCCACTAGCCACGTTATCCACCAGAATCTGAAATTGGAGGTTAGGTTGATGTTTTGAGAAATCTTAGCTTGGTTACTGTAGGGTCTTCGTCGTTCAAAATAATGTAAACAATTTAAATATATTGACCGGATAATAATAACCCAAAACAGACTATTCCTTGCTGAACCGTGTACTTGGCACGTGTTTATGTTTACGCTGTGGACAGTTGAGAGTGAACGTTTTGGCGCGGAAGTGTGAGTGTGATTGAATTGTGCAGGAACCGGTTAATGGAATCCGAAACAGGACACAACGGAAGCGGACATAAGGTCAGTGGGTGGTTGCGAGGTTAATGATCGGCAGCGATGGTGTGGCGTTCGGCATGTCGTGCCTCAAGTAGTCCTGGTTGCGACCCTACAGTTACCTCTCAAAGAAGGATGACCGGGCATTGGTAATGAATCGAGCTGCAAACACCAAGTTCTCGTCGAAAAACTCCTTCAGGATGAGCCGAAACGTTCTGGTCCTCACCATGGTAGATTTTGAGGACAGGCATGTTTGTTCAAGGGTTGTAATTGTATTTGTGCGTGCAAATCTAGATTTTTAATCAGTCATGATTAAAAACTAACAAGTAACCGACCATGACATTTAAAGCTTGCCTCTTTGTGGCTGACACGTAGTTCTCAAGCAACCATGGCAAACCAACAAAGCTCCGATGGCTTCCTGCATCAGCTCTGGACCGAGTACTGCAGTGGTAGCACCGTGTACGCCACGCGGCACCTCGTCATGCGGAAGCTCCTCCCGGGTGAACGTGGCTGGTGGTTCGCCTGGATTGGTGGCGTAATCATAGCTTGCGTGTTCGCCAACATCAAATCGCTACGCGAGTGGTCCGCCAGCCCCGTCGTGATCAGTTACGATACGGAGTTGGCTCCGATCTGGGCGGTTCCGTTTCCGGCGGTCACGATCTGCCCCCAGACCAAGACTAAGGTTGAGTACATGAACATCACGGAGTTGTACCTCGAGATGTATAATGGATTAGAGCTCTCGGAACAACAGTAAGTAGTCTAAGAGTTCTGAAGCTCTACACCCAAAATTCAAAATCGAGATAATCGTTCTCTCAAAATTTATTGAGGGCTCAGTGCCAAAATCGATAGAATAATGGTACCAACTCACACCATCATAACAAATGAGTTCATTCGTTAGTTGAATCAACAAATCTCCAACAAGTGTCATACATCGACTTCTGACTTCTCCTTGGTCACCAAGCTGTGGTGGCCGAGGCAGCTAAGTCATTGGATTCGTTTGTCAAAGGTCTCTGGTTCGATTCCCGTTGTCGACACTTTTGGTTTTTTGTTTGACGGATGAACTTTTTTTGCAAATGAATCTCGAGAGAATAGTTCTATCGCCCATCTCGAGCTGTGTTCTCTGCGTCCGTGAATGGTACCACTATTCTCTCGACTCGAGACCATCATTCTCTCGGACTAGCGCTGCCAGTTTTGGGTGTACAAATCTGATTTTGCCCTTCTTGCCCAAGACATCGCATGCTGCGCGTCCTGATGCATGTGTGCCCCTACATGGTAGCCTGGTATGAAGCCCACGGAGCACTCAACGAATACTGCGTGCCGATCATGAAAGCTATGGCCCTTTCGCTGGACGACGTGTTCGCGACCTGCAAGTGGAGAAATGAAGAGCTACCGTGTGAATCGCTGTTCACTCAGTCCTTAACTGATAACGGGATTTGCTACACGTTCAACGCTGTCGACGCGTATCAACTGTATCGGACGTACAACCTGCACTATGATTACGATTACTCCGACGCGTACAATTATTCTGGTGACTGGACGCTGCAGGATGGCTATCGATTTGCCGAAGATCTGGACAGTTATCCGTACCGGACCTGTGGAACTGGAACTTCTTCCGGATTGTACGTAGTGTTGAAAACGAGAAAAATCGACGATCAGAGTTTGTGTAATGTAAGTTATAGCTTTGTAATGTTAGTTGTTGGTTACAATGTTTTTCTTTTAAGGGCCCTCTAAGCGGATTCAAAGTCGTTCTTCACTCGCCTGACGATGTACCCTTATTGAACACGTACTTCTATCGACTGCCCCTTGCATCAGTGCTGAAGCTGTCTGTGGAGCCAACGCTAACATTTATTACCGATGACCTCAAAAGCATCCATATACAAGGTAGATTCATTACAGTAGTCCTTCCCTAACTAAAGATATTCAATCTCCAGACGACAGTGCTACTTCAACGGTGAGCGATTTTTACGCTACTTTGCAATCTACACCGAGTCAAACTGCATTCACGAGTGTATCGCCAACATTACGATGCGAGACTGTGGCTGCGCTAAGTTCTCGATGCCGCGGGGCCCCAACGTGAAAGTTTGCGACGCTTCCAGCATCGATTGCTACGAAGAGTCGTTCTTCAAAATCTACAACGTGACCGACACCCAGCAGGACGCTTGCGAGTGCTTGCCGGCTTGTGCGACCCTCCAGTACCAAGTTGAGCTGTCGCAGATGGACTTTGACTTTGGGGCGCTGGCACATGCAGCTGGGTATAACGAAGGACAACTTGACTTGTAAGTTGGCCCCAGTACGCATCAATTGCACCCTCGCTTATTTGTGCACTTTCAGTATAACTCCTTCCATCCTGATCGTGTCCTATCGCAGCAAGTGGACGCTTCCTTTGGTGCGCCGTGAGCTACTAGGTTGGAGCGACCTGCTGGCCAAGCTGGGCGGACTGTTCGGACTCATGATGGGAGCGAGCGTTATCAGCCTGCTGGAGATCTTCTACTATTGCCTGATCCGACCCTGGCGAAACGAGGACGCCGATGACGCGCAGAGATTCCGGCACGTCCTGCCGTGGCGACCTTGAAGCCCACACGTGGGTGTTACCAGCGTGTCATGATATCAACTAATAATACCAATTGTCCTGACCTTATTGCTTATCCTCACGCAATTTGATGATTGTTAATAAATTAAAGCACTTGAAAATCATTCGTAAAAAGATGTCCCTCCGTGGCTTACGAGATCTCTGGGTAGAGTTCTGCACTGGCGGAACGGTGTACGCCATGCGATACCTAGTCTTGGCAAAACTCCTGCTGATCGAGCGTCTATGGTGGTTGCTCTGCATCGGTGGCTCCGCCGCGATCACCCTGCTGACGATCACCTCAACGTACCGCAAGTACCACAACAATCCGCTGATCATCAGCTACGCGTCGGAGTTTTTTCCCATCAGTGCCATACCCTTTCCAGCGGTTACGTTGTGTCCGATGGCGAAGACCAGCGTCGAGGAGCTCAACCTTACCGAAGTGTTTGAGTCGGTCGTGTTGAAAAAGGAACCGCTGAGTTGGGATCGTCTTGAGAAGCTGAATAGCTTGGCTCACGTCTGCTCGGAACTAACCGATGTATTTGACTTTACCGAACCGTTGAACGATACTTCAGTGGAGACGTTGATAGATATGGCACCTCCGTCGGTCAATTACTTTCTTCATTCTTATTGGAGCAATTCAGTGCTTGAACCGAGCGAAGTTCTCACCGATTCCCTAACCGACAAGGGACTCTGCTTCACGTTCAACGCAATCGCTGCGGAAGATCTGTACCGCGTGGAGAATCTTCACTCGGAATACCAGTACTCGAAAGCTACGAGAAGGTCGCAGAACTGGTCAATGGAGGGCGGATACGGTCAAGGCGAAAGCTACCCGTACCGTTCGTTCCGTCGGGGTCTTCAGGGTGGACTGCTGCTGGATCTTGGAAGTAGGAGACCTGACGACGAAGTATTTTGCGAGGGTCTGCTGGATGGATTTAAGGTGTTGATTCATGCTCCCGACGAGGTTCCCATGGTTAACGACTTCTACTACCGACTACCGATGAGTGCGTACGTTGCGTTGGTGCTGGTACCAGAGTTGACCGTGGTAGCTGCTAGCTTGAATTCCTACCCGTACCCAAGCCGTCAGTGTTACTTCTCCGGCGAGAAGTACCTGCGATTCTTCAAAGTGTACAATCAAAACAATTGCCTAGCGGAATGTGTTGCGAACCGGACGGCTGAGGTCTGTGGCTGCGTCCACTTGGCTATGGTTCGTGGTCCGAACACGCGAATCTGTAACGCCCACGAGATCGCTTGCTACCGGGCGGTGTACGCTGATACCTACAACTCGCAGGCCAGGTACGATGGGCAGTGGCAGGACGCTTGCGGGTGTCTTCCGACATGTAAGACCGTGCGGTACGACGTCGAAATCTCCCATCTACCGTTCAACTACGAAGCTTACGTTTGGGCGCTGGGATTCAACTACTCGGAGGCTGATGAGTATGCTTTCAATCAGTAATCTTATGATATCAATATCAGAATCCCCGTTTTCAGGTACGTTACATCGTCACTGACTGTAACCTTCAAGAACAATCAGATGCTGCCGTTGATACGGCGGGAACTGATTGGTTTTGGCGATATGCTGGCTCGCTTCGGGGGTCTGTACGGGCTGATGATGGGTGCCAGTGTGGTCAGCTTGATGGAGATTCTGTACTACGCTGCGATAAGACCATGGAGGGATTTTTGCTACCATCGACGAGTTCGCAGATTTCATGACGTCCAGGAGGTGTTGCCGTGGCATCCATGACTTGTTTTTGTTAATCTGCTCATTACCAATTCTATTTATTGCATTACCAATTAACAAAATGGACTTTGTTGTATAGGCGTTGATGTTGATTTTGAAAAAAAAAATCTGCTCAATGATGACATCCTTCTACAAATTAAGTTGAATGTGCCTACGTGCCAGGATGTCAATCAGTTTTTTGTTCATCAAGTTATGTTTTTTTTATCATTTCTATATGTTTCATATACAATATGTTGAACACAACAAAATTGAGTTTAAATCTTTAAGAAATGTCAGCGATTGCGAGATTTAAAAAGTATTTAAAAGAATACTTTGATAACAGTTCCATACATGGCTTGAGGTTTTTCTTCGACATTCGTCAGTCCCTTTTTGGGAGGTGCATCTAGTTTCGACAAATTTCAAAGATACCTATTGCTAATCAAAACAATCATTCCAGATTTTGGTGGATAATTGTACTTCTACTTTCATTCTACTCCTGCGGTTGGATGATACGCGCACTCTACGTGAAATGGGACAACAGCCCGGGAATCGTCTCCTTTGCTACCAAGGCTTCAGATGTTAGCGACATTCCTTTCCCAGCAATCACAATCTGTCCCGAGGTCAAGTCACAAATTTCCCGGTTTAACTTTACCGATGCTTACCACAAGCATAAAGCTATCAAGCTGGATAAGACAAGTTTGAACACTTTCATCACCATGTGGCAGATATGCGACCTGGGTACGGGAATTGATCAGGCAATAAGATTGTACGATAATCATTGCATACGAACTCTGCGTGATCTAGCTGTTCCCAAGCCGTCTCTTCTTAAGCAGTGTTCATGGGGACGACAACCGCTAAACTGTAGCCAGGAGTTTCACACCACTGTTACCGACCAAGGCATCTGTTACACTTTCAATTCACTAGCGCTGTCCCACCTGCTACGAGTCGGTGAAGTTCATCCTGATTTCTTAATCGATGGTGGTTTAGACAACCCTCCTCGGAGAGCTTCAACTTCTGGAAAGAAAACCAGCTTGGTTGTAGTTCTACAAACTAATCAGAATGACCTGGACTACCTCTGTGGGGTAGGTGTCTCGTAAGATCCGTCATCCATAAATCTCATTCTACTTCAATCCTTAGAGTTGTATTCAAGGCTACAAGATTCAACTCCACACCCCCACTGACTACCCTTCCCTGTCGAACTACATTCAAGTACCGCTGGATCAGGAGGTGTCGGTCGAGGTGATCCCGCACCTGGCCCTGACCACCGACAGCATCCGTCACTACAACCCGAAGCGCCGAAATTGCTTCTTCCAAGAAGAACGAAAGCTACGATTCTTCAGTGTGTACAGCCAAGCAAACTGCGAGCTGGAATGTCTCAGCAACTACACGGTGAAGCTTTGTGGCTGTACCCGGTTCTCGATGCCACGAGCTCGTCTGGTGCCCGTCTGTGGGGTAGGCGCTATGCGGTGCTACCAGATGGCCGAGTACAGCCTGCTCCGGATGGACATCTACGGCGATCGGTTGACGTTCAAAGATGGCTGCCAATGTATGCCGGCTTGCAGCACACTGCAGTACGACGCGGAGATATCGCAAGCGGACTTTGACTGGCATCACATGAAGCAGTTCGAACTGGATCGTATGGAGAGGTTCGTGATTTTGGTAATCTTAGCCTCAATAATGTCATTAAATTTTGCAGAATCCACCTCTCCTACTTGATCGTGTACTTCAAAGAACCGGAATTCATAGCGATCAAGCGAAGCGAACTGTACGGCGATACGGAGTTTTTGGCAAACTGCGGAGGTCTTCTAGGGTTGTTTCTGGGTGTAAGTCTGCTCAGCTTTGCTGAGATTCTGTACTACTGTACGCTCAAGCCGTTCGTTTTGTGGTGGAATTGGCGTCGATCGAGGTAAAATGGTACGAATTGAAAGTATATTTTAAACAAATATTTCAAATGGTTTGTGCATCACACTTTATTTTCAATAAATTTCTCAACGTGTTTAAGGTGTTTACAATAATGCTGTGGTTTAAATGTGCTGTTGATCATAAATGCAACTAGAACACACTATCCTAATACTTCGTTGAAATCCTGCCATCCGGCTGCCAAATGTTGATCTGATCCTTGATAACCGGTTTCTGCCCATCAACCATCAGAACCTGCACAGAGTTGCCTTTATTCTTCTGTGATTTACTCCACATGATCAGCGGTTTGATGACACAGTAATAGAATATCTCCACCAAGCTCAGGATGCTGACTCCCATGAAAAGTCCCAACAACCCTCCACAATTCGCCAGGAAATCCGTCAATCCAAACAACTCGCTCCGCATAACCGGAATAAACTGTGCGTCCTTGAAGAACACGATCAGATGGGACAGCTGGACTCTGAAAAGAAAAGATCTATCAGTACCTTTAACATCGACCTTAAATCACTAACCCTTTGACTTCATCCCCGAACGACCTCACAACCGGCAGCAGCTTCTTCCACTCAAACGAGGCCTGCGATATCTCGGTGTTGTACTGCACCGAGGTGCATGATGGCAGACAGTTGCAGTCGTCCTGGTACGGCACGTCCGGATTCTCCCGATACTTTACCTCCATCTCGAGCAACTCAATCGTCGCCTGCTCGTAGCAGACCTCCTTGCCGATGCCGCAGATGTGCACTCCCGAGACCCGTGGCATCGAAAACTTGACGCATCCACAGCGCTCCAGGGTAAAGTTCGCCAGACATTCCAGCTCGCAGTTGGTCTGCGAGTACGTGCGGAAGAACTTGAGGTACCGCTCGTGGTTGAAGAAGCACTGGCGCCGGGACGGTTTGTACGAGTCGATCGATTCAGACGTTTCGATCATGCGTGGGGTAACCGAGACGGCCACCTCCTGGTTGAGGGGAACTCTAAAGTGCTGGTTAAGGAGAAGCGGATACTCGTTGGGCATGTGCAGCAGCACCTTGAATCCCTGGAATGAGTTCTGGAATAAGAGTTATGTTGAGTTTAATGAGATTAGAACATAACTCAAGATGATACTCCGCAAAGGTAGTCCAAGTCGCTATCGTTGGCCTTCAACAAAGCGGACACTCCAGCTTTGATGCCGGCTCCAAGAACCCGTCGTGGATACGTATCGATTTCTGTCCCAGGTAGATACCCATCGTGCAACGACCAACTGCTAGACGATCGCGCCTCCTCCAGATATCGAAAGTCCGCGTGAAGCTGATCCTTCCTCAGCATATCCTCACCGGACAACGAGTTGAACGTGTAGCAGAAGCCCACATCAGTCAGCGTCAGCGTAAACTCCGACGAGCAGTTGAAGCTCTCCGCGCGCCAGTTGCAAGCCAAGAACATCTCGTGCTGAGGAATCGCCATCGACTTGAGCAGCTTTACGCAATTGTCATCGTACGTTTGGTTTGGGAACTGCTCCACAAAAGCGAACTCGCAGACCTGCAACATCGCCAGCAATTTCTCTAACCTGCAACGATAAACTAGTAGCTGATCGTAGAACACCCAGAAAGGAACTCACTCATCATCGCTAAGTGTCTTCCGGAACAGCGGATGCATGCTGAGGTGGTACGCCCGGGTAAAGTTGAACTCGCGAGCCTTGACCTTGGTCTCCGGGCAGATCGTTACCGCTGGGAATGGGATTTGGAACACCGGGGTCGGTTTCTGGGCAAATGTCACAATGACCGGCTCGCGATCCCACTTGATGTATACGGTTTGGATGAGCGTTCCACAACCATACAAGCAGAGCAGGAACACGATGATCCACCAGACCTTCTCGATGAGCGCCCGGTTGGATCCGACAAAGTACTTTACCCCATGGATCGAGGTGTTGTTGCAGAACTCCTCGGCGAGCTGTTTGGATTCGTGCAGGTAGTTGCGACCCTTTTCGGCGGGGGTGAGCTTGGGTTCGAATTTGGTCGCACGGGATACGTACATGATCGCTGGGGTATCGAGGTGGTAATTGGCGTTGATGAGTCCAAGATGCCTTTTATAACCTCTTGAAGCTTTATGATTTATGCATGATACCATGTTTAGGACCAGCAGTCACGCTACTGCTTTAAGGATGAGTGCAAATGATAGTCTAATTAAGTGCATCACAAACATTTAATTATTGCTGCACAACATCGACCCTTACTGTACATAAAACTTGTCCATGTTGTACGATGCGAACTTTTCCCGTTCGGTGAATCCTTCTTGATTGTTGTAGGATATTACGGAACACACTTGCTTAACCCCGATATCACCTCTCCACCACATAAGCAAGGGTTTGATTGAGCAAAAGTACAAAATCTCAACCAAACTAAGAATGCTAATTCCCATGAACAGTCCCAACAACCCCCCAGCATTCGCCAACAGATCAGTAGTTCCGTACAGCTCCTTCGGACCACCGGAATGAATCCTTCCGTCCTGAACATGATCACCAGGCTGGAAATCTGTACCCCATCCAGTGATTTTCCAAACTCTTTGGCAACCGGAAGCAGCTGTTTCCAGTTGAAATTCGACTGCGACAGCTCGATGTGATAGCGCACTGTAGTACACGAGGCTAGGCAATCGCACGAGTCCTTGTAGTGAGGTTTCTCCAGCTTGATCATTTTCGCTCTGGACATGAGCATTTCCGTTGCAGCTCTTTTGTAGCATTTAACCTTGGTCAGACCACAGATTCTAACATCCGGAGGTCGTGGCATCGAGTACTTAACGCAACCACAGCGTTGAATTGTGTAATTTGTGAGACATTCCATCTGGCAGTTCTCCAGACTGTACATCCGAAAGAATCGCAGATATCGCTCGTTTGAATAGTAACACTGCCGACGTTCCGGAGTGTAGCTCTTCACTTCGGGTGAAGTCTTGACAACTTCTGGAATCACCGAAACCACCACTTCTTGATCCAGCGGCATGCGGAAGCTGCGCAAGTTTAGCTCCGGATACTCGACCGGCATGTGCAGCATCACCCGGAACCCTGGAAGGTATTGCTGCAAAGGTTGTCCATATCGCTGACGTTCGCTTTGATCAAGACGTTCAAGCCTCCACCGATTCCCGCTCCCAGGACTCGCTGAGGATAGACACCTCGCGTCGATTCGGGAGTATACCCCCGGTCCAGGCTCCAGTTCAAGATGTTACGGGTCTCCGTCACGTATCGGTACTCGGTATTGAGCTGTTCCGTGCGCATCATATCTTCCGCTGAGAGCGAGTTGAAGGTGTAGCAGATCCCCTTAGCGGTCAACGTCGGTCGAAACTTCTCCGTGCAATTAACTGCCTCACCACGCCACTGACACACGACGAATATCTCCTCTTGCTGAAGTTTCATCAGTTTCAACATCTTGATGCAATCGTCGTCGTACGTTTCGTTGGTAAAAACGTCATACATGCTAAAGTCGCAAACCTGCATCATTGCCAGCAACTTCCCTATACTAAAAGGATACAAGTTATTTATTCGAGAGTTCAAAACCGGCCCATACCAACTCACCGCTCCGGATCGGACTGCTCCGTTAGGCTACCCGCGATCGCATCGTAGTACGCTTGAGTAAAGTTAAGCTGCGACATCTTGACCTTGATCTCCGGACAGATCGTCACCGATGGGAACGGAATCTTGTAAATCGGCACCTGCTTGGTGGCGAAGCTGACAATCACCGGATCGAGCTGCCACTTGTTGAAGATGTTGTGGATGAGATTTCCACAACCGTACAGGGACAGACAGGATACGACGAGCCACCATGTTCTACGAGAAGAAAGATTTGAGCTGAAGGTCGGCCTGTAATCAATTTGATTGACAAACTTCTCTATGAGGGCCCTGTTGGATCCAACGATGTATTTAAAGCCATGTATTGAACTCTCACGACAAAACTCCTTCAGCAAAAGTTTGATATAGGTCCACCAATCGCGTGGCTTCGCTGCAGAACGAACACTTGACTTGTCACCGTACATGGTGGTGACTAACAAGTTGCACCCTTTGCTATTAAATATATAGTGCGACCTATTTACACATCTCATCGCGCTCAATAAACGAGTGCATCCAGGATGATTGTCAAAGGATTAAAAATGCATGAAGATGGTGGTTAGCACGACAACTCAACAGTTCTTTATTGGATGATAACACGCAAGAAATCTGTTTAAATCAAACAGTTTTAAGTGAGTAGAGCTTTGTTGACTTTTGATCAAGTGGGATTTGGATTAAAATAAACACTCCAAACTGACTTACACCTTCAGGGATTCACTTCATATAAAACATTCTAACAACGCTAGGTTTGGCTCCTCCTACAATCGGAGTGACCTGCTTGACGGTTACAACTTTGTTCAATTCCTTCCACCACAGCACCAACGGTTTGATCGAGCAATAGTACAGAATCTCCACCAGACTTAGGATGCTAATACCCATGAACAGTCCCAGCAGACCTCCAGCGTTCGCCAGAAGATCGGTCGTTCCGTAAAGCTCCCTTCGAACCACCGGAATGAATCCTTCCGTCCTGAACATGACCAATAGGCTTGATACTTGGGTTCCTTCGACACCCTGCAAGAAACGTTTGGTAGCCGGAAGCAGTTTGTGCCAGTTGAAGTTGGACTGAGATAGCTCGACGTTGTACTGGATCGTGGTACACGATGCCAGACAATTGCACGAGTCCTTGAAGCGAGGATTCTCAAATTTTACCATGTTAGCCTTGGACTTGAGCATCTCCACAACGGCTCTTTGGTAACATTTAACCTTGGTCAGACCGCAGATACGTACATCCGGGGGTCGCGGCATTGAGTACTTTACACAGCCACAACGTTCAATGGTGTAGTTTGTGAGACATTCCATCTGGCAGTTTTCCAGACTGTACACCCGGAAGAATCGCAGGTGTCGCTCGTTCGCATAGTAACACTGACGACCTTCGGGTGAATAGTCCTTGACTTCGGCAGATGTTTCAACGACCTCCGGAATAACCGAAACCACCACTTCTTGGTCCAGTGGAACGCGGAAACTGCGCAGGTTTAGCTCAGGATACTCGATCGGAGTGTGCAGCATCACACGGAATCCCTGGAAGGTATTGCTACACTGGTAATCCATATCGCTGATGTTCGCTTTGATCAGAACGTGCAGTCCCCCACCAACTCCTGCTCCGAGCACCCGTTGAGGGTAGACACCTTGCGTTGATCCGAGCGAATAACCACGATCCAAGGTCCAGTTTGTGATTCTCCGGGTCTCCGCCAGATACTGGTACTCGGAGTTGAGCTCCGATGTGCGCAGCATATCTTCAGCGGAGAGCGAGTTGAACGTGTAACACATGCCTTTAGCGGTCAACGTAGGTCGAAACTTTTCCGTGCAGTTGACGTCCTCGCTGCGCCACTGGCATGTGATGAATATCTCATCCAGAGGTGTCTTCATACGCTGCAGCCACTTGATGCATTCGTCGTCGTACGTTTCGTTCTTGATGATCTCGTACATCATAAAGTCACACACCTGCAGCATGGCGAGCAGCTTCCTGAAGCTGGATCAGACAATAACATTACTTGTGTAGAACTTGATGAAGACTAAACTCACCGCTCAGGATCCGATCGCTCCGTAAGATTCCCTTCGATTGCATCGTAGTACGACTGAGAAATGTTGATGTGTGTCATCTTGACCTTGTTCTCCGGACAGATCGTCACCGAAGGAAACGGTATCTTGAAGATTGGAACCTGCTTGGAGGCAAAGCTGACGATCACCGGGTCAGATTGCCACTTTTCGTACACGTTGTGGATGAGACTACCGCAACCATAGAGTGATATTCCGGACACGATGAGCCACCAAGTTCTGCAAGAAGAATGATTTGAACTGCAAATCTAGTTTGTAATTTAAACGCTTACTTCTCTATCAAAGCCCTGTTGGCCCCAACGATGTACTTGCATCCGTGGATTGAACTTTCACGGCAAAACTCCCTCACCAGCAGCTTGCAGCGGTTCCACCAATCACTTGACTTTTCACCGTACATGATATCCGACCTTTCCCGATTAGCCGCTTCGAGAGTGTCCTATTTAACACGTCTCATCGCGCACGAGGGCAATTGGCAAGTGATGAAAAATGCATGCACGGGTTACGGGTTAACACGACAACACGCCATTTATTGACACGCGAGAAATCTCTCCAAATCAAACACACGTGATAGAGGGTTAGGTTACGTTGACATTAGCTCTGTTGGGATTTGAATGCAAAGCAAACATCAAATGATATAGCTCACTTCAAGTAGAACTTTCCTACGACATCGGATTTGTACCCTGCGTGGAGAATCTTGCTCGCGAAGGGATTCTTGTACTCCGCAATGGGAGTTATCTGTTTGACCGGGGTCAAGTTCATCCCTTTCCACCAGATGACCAATGGTTTGATCGAACAGTAGTACAAAATCTCAACCAAACTAAGAATGCTGATCCCCATGAACAGTCCCAGCAATCCTCCACAGTTTGCAAGCAGATCCGTTGATCCGTAGAGTTCACGTCGCACAACCGGAATGAATCCAGCATCTCTAAACAACACCACCAAATTGGCTAGTTGAACCCTGCAAACAAAACGATTTTGAATACCCTCTCCCCCGAAAACAACTCCCCACAACTCACCCCTGCAGCTCGGTCCGGTACGCCTTCGCCACCGGGATCATCTTGGTCCACTGAAAATCCGACTGGGACAGCTCACTGTGATAGCGTAGCGTCGAGCAAGCCGGCAGGCAGTCGCACTTGTCCTTCGATATCTTACTCTTGTTGACGATCATCTTCGCGTTCGACAGCAAGATGTCCACGGCGGCTCGCTTGTAGCACCGGATCTTGCTCAGCCCGCAGATCCTCGCGTCCGCCGGCCGTGGCATTGAAAATTTGACGCAACCGCACTGCTCCAGGGTGTAGTTGGTGAGGCACTCGAGCTCGCAGTTCTTCTGGCTGTAGATTCGAAAGAAGCGCAGGTAGCGCTCGTTGTCAAAGTAGCACTGGCGGCGGTGCGGTTGGTACGCTTTGACGTCTTCCGAGGTTGTAACGATGTCCGGAGTGACCGAGACCACGACCTGTTGGTTCAGCGGGACTCGGAAGTGTCGCTGGCTGAGTTGGGGGTACTCGTGTGGGGTGTGTAGGAGCACTTGGAACCCCTGGAACGTGTTACTGCACAGGTAGTCCATGTCGCTCAAGTTGGCTTTGATCATGACGTTCAGGCCGGCGCTGATTCCTGATCCTAGAACTCGCTGCGGATAGACGCCACGGGTGGCGTCGGGAGAGTAACCTTCGTCCAAGGTCCAGTTGACAATTGGTCTTGTTTCTGCCAGGTACGGGTACTCGTTATGTAGCCCTTCCTTGCGTAGCAGATCATCTTCCGATAGTGAGTTGAACGTGTAACAGATTCCCTTCTCGGTCAGCGTCGGGCGAAACTTTTCGCTGCAATTTACGTTTTCATCGCGCCATTGACAGTACAAGAACAACTCGTTCTGAGGAATCTTCATCTGCTGAAGCAGCCTTACGCAGTCATCGTCGAATGTTTCGTTGGTGAAGACCTCGTAGAGGACAAAGTCGCAGACTTGCAGCATCGCCAGTAGCTTCCCAACCCTAAAAACAATCAAATCATTGAGAAATCCTACAAATCATCAAACTTACCGCTCCCCGTCCATTTGTTCCTTGAGAGTCCCCTCGATGACTTCGTTGTAGATTTGGGTAAAGTTCAGCCGATCCATCTTCACCTTAATCTCCGGACAGATGGTCACCGAGGGAAAGGGAATCCGAAATACCGGCACGGGTTTCGTCGCGAAGCTCACGATCACCGGATCCATCTGCCACTTTTGATAGACGTTGTGGATGAGGCTTCCGCAGCCGTATAGCGAGATGCAGGTCACCGCAAACCACCAAATTCTGTGGAAGTAATCTGTGAACCACCAAACGTTCCTGGAAGGGAATCATACTTCTCGATAAGAGCCCGATGAGATCCCATCAGGTACTTGAACCCGTGGATCGAACTCTCGCGACAAAAGTCCCTGGCCAAAACCTTGGCATCCTGCCAGTAGCTGTGCAGCTTGACTTGCTTCCCACCGTACATCTTCTGCAGTGCAAGGTTGAATCAACTCTAACATGTTCTACACGCCGCAGCGCTTAAAAATGCATTCATCGGATAACAAAAACAGGCAACACTGGCGTTTTACAGTTTATTCAGGATCACGCGATGATGTCCCTAGAGTACGCGCTAATGACACGGTATGAAATCGAAAGTTTGCCCCGCGATACGGATCATTGAACTCCGGCCGACTCTTTCGAACTGCAGTGGTTCGCCGACTCGGCGCTAGTCCAGACCGAGCTCCGTCTCCGCCGGGATAACTTCCACAGCGTAAACGGTCGCACGGTACAGTAGTACAGCAGTTCTACCAAGCTGATCAAACTTACCCCCATGAATAGTCCCATCAGCCCACCGGCGCTGGCGAACAGATCGCTGATGCTGTTGATTTCGCTGCGCGAGATTGGGATAAAGTGGGACTCCTTGAAGTAGATGACCATCTTGGATTGGTGCACGCTGGAAGGTTGTGAAGGTCAAAATATGTTTTAAGAAGTTGAAATTTGACGAACTCATCGGGTTGTCGCTTGTCAAAGTCGAAGAAGCCTCCCTGCTGCCACTCCCAGTCCGCCTGCGAGATCTGCGTCTGATACTCGACGTGAGTGCACGACGGCATGCAGTTACAGTACGCCGCGTTCTCCACCGATTCTCCCTTCACCTTGGCGGCTTCCGCCTTGATCATGTTGGACATGGCCTTTTCGGCGCACGGATTGTCCCGAAGGCCGCAAAGTGGAGCCCCGACCGGTCGGGGCATCCAGAACCGGACACAGCTGCACAGCTGCAGCGTGATGTTTGTGAGACACTCGACCTCGCAGTTCCTGCGGTTGTAGATCCGGAAGAAGCGCAGGTAGCGCTCGGTGCCGTGGTAGCAGTTGCGCTTATCGGCGCTGTACAGCATTGCGTGATCGTCCGTGGATATCACGCGTGGAGTTACGGTCACTATGAGCTCCTGGTTCAGTGGAATCCGGAAGAACTGGCTCGAGAGCTGGGGGTACTCGTTGGGCATGTGAAGAAGGACGCGGAAGCCCTGGAACTTGTCCCCGCAGAAGTAGTCCATGTCGACCTTCTTGGCAATCAGCATGACTTTAATTCCCTCGTTGTAATCGCCGGCGACGACTCGGAACGGAAAGACTCCGCCCTGGCGGTATCCGGAGTCCAAATCCCAGTCGGATTCTCGAGTCTCGGAATTAAAAGCATACCTAGAGTCCAACTCTTCCTTTCGCAGCAGCTCGTTGTTGCCGATCATGTTGAACGTGAAGCAGAAGCCTTTCTCCGTAAGCGTCGTCTTGAACAGATCCAAGCACCTGAACGAGGTCGCTTGCCAAAGACACGCGTTGAACACTTCAAAGGATGGTATCGCCAGCCGACGTAACAACTGCAGAATGTCTTCGTCTGCGGTGGCATTTTCGTTCCGATCGTACAGCTGATAGTCACACAGCTGTAGCAGAGCCATCAACTTCCGGACCCGTTCGCTGTCCATGGTCTCGTCCAGCTTGCGACTTCGCACCAGGATGAACGTCTCGGTGAGATTGAGTGTGGAAGATTTGACCTTCGTCTCCGGGCAGATCGTGATCGCCGGGAACGGTATCGAGTAGATCGGCTGCGGGTGCTGGTCGAAGCTGACGATAATGGGATCGCGCTCCCACTTCCGGTACACGGAGTACATCTGGCTGAGGCAGAGGTATAGGAAATGATAAAGACGGTGACCCACCAAACCCTGCAAGAGGTCGGTATTAGGAACTAATGACAAACAATACTGAACACAGGTACTTCTCCGGGAGAAACTTATCACTACCGAAGCACTGTTTCACTCCGTGGATGGACGTTACGTCGCAGAACTCATACCCCGCCTGTTTGGACATCTTCAGGAGTACCTTCCTCCGCAGAGGTGAATTCGGATTGTGTCCGTCTTCCAGCTGCATATCTCGTTGAGTGCTGAAATAATAACAGTTATCATCAGGTGTCAACTACCTGTTGATAATTTAATAATCCGCGCTTAGTCGGACACGTGTAGACTCGTGCCGACTGTTGCACGCGATGTGTACGATAAAACAAGTCGATTGCATGATCTGCGA
The DNA here is from genome assembly GCF_015732765.1 of Culex quinquefasciatus. Taxonomy (NCBI): domain Eukaryota; kingdom Metazoa; phylum Arthropoda; class Insecta; order Diptera; family Culicidae; genus Culex; species Culex quinquefasciatus. The sequence continues at coordinate 56,153,760 of NC_051862.1, read as the reverse complement.
CGTACACCATGTTCGCTTCAAAGGTCAAGAACACATTGGAGATTCTCTGGAGGGAATACTGCTTCAAGACATCCTTGCACGGAGTTGGATTTCTGAAGCTGCAGGCAACCTCCCGCTACGAGAAGTATGATCTTGAGCACCACAAACTTGCCACTTCTAACTCCCTCAAACCCTCGAAACAGAGTCATGTGGTCCCTGTGGATCCTGCTTTCCCTCGCCGGATGCGTCTACATGACGTACGTGGGCTATCACAAGTGGGAGAACAACTCGGTGGTCATTACGTACGCGACGCGATCGCTGCACGTGTGGCAGATTCCGTTCCCCGCCGTTACGATCTGCCCGGTGACGAAGAGTCGCCGCGAGGCGTTCGACTTTGAGGGGACTTATGATGAACTTAAACGAGGTGGAGAGTTGAGGGATGATGATAGGTGGGTTTGTATGAGAGGACTATGTATTGATGATTTGATGATTTTCGTTGTAGCTATGTCATGTTTCGTGCCATGCTTCACGTCTGCGTTAGTACTGTGAATATCTTCAACTTTACGGGATTGTACAAGGAAAACATTGTCGCTACTTTACGGAATATTTCTTTCCCATTGGAGGACATGTTTGAAAAGTGTTCCTGGAGAGGAGTCGCAATAGACTGTGGCGAGATATTCTCCGAGATTGTAACGGATGAAGGTGTTTGCTACAATTTCAACATTTTAACAGCAAAAGATCTGCTAAGAGTCGAGAATTTGGACCCAACCTACGATTCTGTGGATTCTAGCAGAAATTCTTCGCTTTGGTCCAACGAGGAAGAGTACACGAGGTATTCCGGATCTGGCGTGTATCCTAGGCGAGCTCTTGGAGCTGGTGTCAAGGCCGGACTCTCGGTGGTGTTGAAGACGCGGAAATCCGACGTGGAACACGTCTGCAGAGGCGGTATGGATGGATTCAAGGTACTACTACACTCACCGGATGAGTTTCCGATGGTCAGTGAGTTCTACATGAGACTACCTCTGGGCAAGTCCGCTGCCATGTTTTTGAAACCTCTGCTGACAAAGGTGGTTGGCAGTTTGGAGAGTGAGAGCTTTGAGAGGTTCGTTGATACGTTGATACTTTGCGAATCCATTAAAACGATCTTTTCCAGGCGTCAATGCTTCTTCAACAGCGATCGCAAGCTGAGATTCTTCAAGGTGTACAACCAAAACAACTGCCACGTAGAGTGCATCACCAACTACACCTTCGGCAAGTGCGGTTGCATCAAGTTCTCGATGCCTCACGCGCCAGATATGGAGACTTGCAATTCATCTCAGATTGCGTGCTACCAGCACGGGTTGGTAGCCATCAATGAACGTTCGATCCGACTCCAGCTCCAAGGAGCTTCCACGTATCGCGTCTGCAACTGCCTCCCTGCGTGCTACGAACTGGTCTACAACAAGGAAATCTCCTACACCCCATACAACGCCGAAGCTCAAGCAATCTCCAAGAACGACTCCTCAAATGACATCTCAAAGTAAAGTCCCACACTACCTCAATATCCCACACCCCACAGTCACAACCCAACCATTTCAGCTTCTACCACTCCCAGCTGCTGATAGCCATGAAGACGGATCGAACGCTCCCGTTGACGCGCTGTCGGCTGAACAGCATCTCCGATGTCCTCGCCAACCTGGGCGGGATCTTTGGCCTGTTCATCGGAGGGACCACCATCAGCCTGGCGGAGATCGTCTACTTTTGCTGCATTCGTTCCGTACGAGTCGCCTTCACGCAGCACCGACTCCACCCAGCAACCCCCAAGGTGTTCCCTTGGGTTCCGTAACGACTTCGACTACGGCCAGCAACTACAAATGACTTACTTATGCCGCGATGGTAATTTTTATTGGGTGACGCATCAACACCTCGCGGTGTCAATAAAAAAAGTGCACTATTTTATGGACTCTTAAAACAGCGTTGCTTTGGGAGGCGATTCTTTCATCTAACCCGATAAGTACCACCGAGTGAGGACTTACTTTGAATACTGATGGCGTTGAACTGGTGGCGAGATGTGAGCTTTTCCAGTTTGCGATTGTGGGATGAAAACAATTGATAGGCGTGAAAACGTTTTGCGATAAACTGTTTGTGGGTGGGATTAGTAACGAGGATAGGTTTACTCTTTGAAAATGATAAGTAATTTACAATATTAATACAGTTTCCTTCGAAATTTAAATCAAAATCCAAAGTCAATAATATGAAATTAAAAAAAAATATCTGGGTCGGTCACAATTTCTGCATGCAAAATTTCATATCACCATTCTCTTAATAATTCTCATTGATTGTGGCTTAATGAGCCAAGATTTCTCGATTTCCCAGCTTTGGTTGGTTTGTTAAGGCGCCATCCACAGATCACGTAACATTTTTTAAGTTCTAAGACAAGGATTAAAAATTTAAAAATTAACAAAAATAGGAGAGTGACTACAAGCCTCACAAAGGAAACATATACAAGAATATTTCCAGAATCTTGTGCAACCTGCAATTATCAAAAAAATTAGGAAGTGCTGAATGGTTCTGAACAATTCCAAATTTTAATGAAAATAGACATGTAATCAACTGAAAACAATTTAATATGCATTTTTCCTGTTTTGATAAATATGTTTGACATAATCAAACACTTTGGCAACAAAAACATGATTTCGTCGAAATTCAGACTTTTTGGAAATAAACGATTGTTGGACGATTGTTGTGACTTGTGCACTGCTTGTATGTGAGGTTTTTTCGAAAATAAAAAAAAATAAACCGGATACACTCACTCACCAGAAACATTTTTTTTAAATTCTGATTCTCGCAATGCACGAGTCACAAAAATCGTCCAAGGGGTCATTCTTATGCAAAATTAGCTGAACTTTCCGAAAAAAATACTTTCAAACGCACACGATTGAGTTTTAGGGGTTAAAAATTCGAAAAACTGGTCAAAAATGGTCAAAATCATAATTTTTTCAGAAAACATTTTTGTAAAATTCTGATAACTCGTAAAGGATACATGCAAACCCCTTATGTCTATATATCAATTTTTTTGTTTTTGTTTGCTCTACACCTTTGTAGAGCATTGTTACACTCTAAAATGTAACCCTGCAAAGTTAGAATAAAACACGTAATTTTAAAACAAAAAAATTTGTTCTAAATGAAAAAATAACCCTTCTGTGTTATTTCAGATTCAAAAAGTACATTAAATTTCCCATAAAATGACATGTCTCACGATTTTTGACAGTTGAGTAACGGGAAATGGCAGCGATTTAAAAAAAAAATAACTTTTTTTGATGAAAAATAGGTTTTTTCGAAATTTTGAGTATGCCATCAAATTGGGCGTCTAATTTTACACAAAAGTACCTCTGACACTGACTGAAAAACGTGTCTTAGTTAAAAACCAGAAAAACGAAAGGGGTCGTACCGCCCCACCGTCACGAAATATCAAAAAATGGACCTCGGATTCGTGATCAGGGACCAAAAGAACCCCTTTGAGCAAAGTTTTACGCAAATCGAAGAGGGGTCGGGGCAACTGCTGTGTGAGTTGGCGGAGAATGACCCGAATAAATACTTAAATTTGAAAATCACGATGATTTTAATAGTATTTTTTAAAGGTTCTGTTTCACGGATTTAACCTAGCTAAATTATTCAGTTTTTGAAACAAAAGCATAACAAAATCCGTTAAACTACAAACCAGTTATGACACTGCATTAAAAATGTAAAATAATTTTCGTATCTTTGGCAGGTTAAGGACCTGGTCCAAATTTCCTTCAATTTGCAAATTCTAACTATTAACACAAATTTGTTTGCAGAACTTTTGATGGAAACTTTCTTGCATCCCATAAAGCAAGTTATCTTTTTATAAGCTGTATTCGAACGCTAAAGTACAGATATGCCAACATTAGGTGCCGGTTGGAATTACATGCCGTTCCTGTCTATAAACGTTTTAAAATATATTAAAAATCAATTGTACAAGTTGTTTTTTTTTTCAAACAGTCTATTTTCACGCAACACAAACTACACTAACTTAAAGGATGTGCGACAAAAGATCGAAAGACATAAGACATAGTAGACAAAAGGTCGAATGCCTAAAGGTTGAAAGACATAAGGTCGAAAGTGGACAAAAAGTTGAAAGTGGATAAAAGGTCGAATGGACAAAACGTCGGAAGAACAAAAGGTCGAATGTGAAAAAAATGAAACAAATAATTATAATTAAAAACTTCTAAAAGAAGTTGAAAAAAAAATTTCTTGCAAACAAATCTATTTTTATCTGTGAGTTTATCCTTGGTATATATTTTAGTAATGATCTTTTTTAAATAAACATAAAAACTTCCAAACAATTTTTTGAGTAAATTTCAAACATGAGCAGTTATTAAAAAAAAAAGTTTGACCTCTTAAATATTTTTGAATTTTTTATTTTATTTTTAAAACCAACCTATTCTAGATTGTTAAAATATTTTTGTGAATTTATACATTCTTTCAAACATGAGCAGTTCCTTAAAACAAGAGTTTGACTTCTGAATTATTTTGGAAGTTTATTTTTTTTTATAAACAACTTTTTCTCGTCTTTCACAATATTTTTGTTAGTTTTTCATTCTTTCAGTTCTTTTAAAAAAAACGTTCGACCTTTAAAATATTTTTTAAGTTTTTTTATCTATTCTGACTTCTAAGTATTCTGACTATTTTGTGAATTGTTCCATTCTTTCAAATATTTGTTGTTTTTTTTAAAAAAAAGGTAATTTATACGTATTTATTTATATTTTTAAGATACACTCCCTCTAAGCTACCCCCAACCCCCCCCCCCCCTTTTTAAAAAAGGTCTCCAACATTCCGTGGCCAAGGTTTTATTCAGAAGACCTCTAAATTTTTAAGAATATAGAAGTGAAATTAAAGAAAAACGTTCCAATCACCTTTTCATAGCTGCATTTCAATATTTGTGTATTTAGGCTTTCATCAAAAGTTTTGTTTTGTAAAATATGTTTTTTTATTCGACCTTTTGTCCTTTCGACGTTTTGTCCATTCGACCATTTGTCCATACGACCATTTGGCATTCGACCTTTTGTCTATTCGACCTTATGTTTTTCGACCTTTTTTAAACATTCGAGCTGATTGTTAAGTAATGCTTATGCATTTTTTTTACAATATTTTTATTAGTTTCGAATCGAACAATAAAATTAGCTTAATGAGATGTTTTTATACTGTCTCTGTTCATACTGTAGTCCCGATTCACCCTATTTGCCATTACTTTTCCTTAGCTTAAAATTGATTAAAATTTTTAAAATGTTCAGCCAATGTTTCAAAAAGAATTCCAATATTGCAAAATGGTTGTTTTTGTCATAAGGAAAATGTCACAAAGTTTGAGACAATTAAAATTTTTAGAATTATAGAATTAATAGAAATCGCCCGATTTTGGGGGCGATCACGGAAAGCTCTCTAATTTAGAGTCTTACGCATTCTTATTCTATAACAATTAGAGTACCACAAAAAATGGAAATATTCCCATTTTGCGTTCCATTATTACTATCGCTTATCAGAACTTTGATCATGAATTACAGCTTCCATAACGTGTTTTTGACTGTTTCAAAGTAATAAACAGCTCAATTAAAAGTGACCAAGCAACTCTCTATTGGTATTGTATCTGAAAATGTTGTTGAATAGTGGAAAACTACAAAAGTGATGGGAATAGGTTAAAAAACTTTATGTGTGTATATTTCCACTATTCCATGTAATTTCATGACATGAAAAGTTAAATAGCAGGCGATCTTCATAGAATGAAGACGTGAAACAACTTTTAACCACCCTACCATGCGACATCTACATATCAAAGTTATAACTAACGCTACTTGCATGCAACTGTGTCTCGGCTAATTCAAGCACGCTCGTATCCAATGCACGCTTCCGCTCGAGCAGTTTTGAATTTTCTTTGGAAAGCCTGCTAAAATATGTTGGTAATGCACATTATCAAACTTATGTTGCAACAAAGTGTTATCTATGTTGAGGACTTACTATGCTCTACTTTTGATGCTGTCAGTGAAGGTTTTGCCGGTAACGAATGTGTCGTATTTTCAAGTCATTATGTTACTACCCGACATTTTCATGGAAATTCGTGATGACGTCAAGTGAAAATCAGTTAAACAAACTTTTCCGCCATGCAACAAAACTCAGTCCTCCTTTATCGATTTCACTTTGAGTTTTGCGACTTTTATTTTACATATAAATGACACACAAACACGCTGACACGCTGCCTTGCTGGTTAGTAAATCATATTGCTCGTGCGGGAACCGACCGACGCGTCCTCGGAGCTTCCCCGCGGGAATGCTTTCCTTGTCATTGAGTCCCTCGCCGCCGTGGGAAAGTTATTTATATTTGTTTGGTGGTGCAACGGGAGAGGGTGGAAAGGGAGTTTGTTTTTTCGTTGGCAGTTTGTAACTTGGGGAGACAACAGCGGTTAATGCCTAGTCACAATAGATAAAAAGTTGTTGAAGGTTATGGTTTGGTTTAGTCCTTGAGGGAAAATTCCTTGGAATTGATTAACAACGTTGAGGATAGCAAGAATTCATCAACACGGTTAAAGACATCATAATATTTATTTTAAAACAAGGATAAGTTAAAATATTTTTTTAATCTTTAATTTAATTTTACAAAAATAACTTCGCTAAATTAATTATATTTCAATGTCTTGATTAAAGATCTGGACAAAACACCCATCTTTAGACAACAAAAATAGCATTTTTAAAAGGCACCTCAAAATCTCCAAATTCCACGGAAAAGAGCCTGTTTCACAAGTCTGGTAAAGATGACGAATGGCACTATTGCGCTGCCAGCAAACAAGCCTGAGAAGTATGTCACATTTTTGTATTATCTCACATGCTGGCCACAAAGTGGTCGGTTGTTGTGTTTTGCTGTGGCCGTTTGTTGTCTCCAATTTTGAGCAATGCTATTTTTGCATGTTCAACATACGCCTCGCCAGTTGTTATGAGTGCATCCCATTCAAAAGTGAATCATAAATTTTGGGGACGTATGTTCAAAATGTAACTTAAAACTCAACGTGTTTACTTTTCCTTGTAGACTCAGAGTCAATTTGGTGGAAAAAAACGGGGGAAAACATTGCCGCCAATTAACATGCCCCGTGTAATTGCTTGAGTAAACAGAGCATTTTGTCGCCTAATTTGAAGTTAAAAAGCCGCAAGCACTGACTGATTGCGAAAAGAAAAATTCACTTTCATGAAGTTTTCGATTTCGACGACGCGGTTAAAAGTTTGGAAAAGCATTTTCCATTTCGCAATCGTTTTCGTTTTCATGCGCAGGAAAATGACAAAGCTGCCTCAGTCAGTTGGTTAGTCGGTTGGTTGGCTGGCTGGTTAAGGTTTATTAGCATGTTTCCGAGAGAACCACAGCCTGCGCTCACCACACTCATAAAGCAAGGTCGTATGTTTGCTGAAGCATGAAATTATGATAACTCTTAAAAAGACACACATACACACACATGTAGCGGTGGAAAGAACGTTGACTACGGGCTGCATTGAAGACTGTGACCTGGAACCTAAGGAAGTACCTAGATACTGTGGCGAGAGAAGATTGATTGTTTGTCATGTGTGACACCTTTTTATTGCGGTTGGAATAAATGTTGGATTTAGAACAGCAAAGTTTCAATTATATGTTTTATGGTCTAACAGTCTACGCAAACCTTGGAGTAACCAAGTTTTCTTGGTAGTAGGGGAGAGTGGGGAGACTTGATCCCCGGGGAGACTTGATCCCAAGCCTGTATCTCGTCAGCATGTGGGTAAAACAATTAGCTTTGTTCTAGAAAGTTGTGCGAAATTGACTAAAACTCATTGTAGAAAACAAAGAAAAAAAATGTTTAGATTGAGTTACACACATTTTTCGAAGAAGTGCTGCAAAAAACTTCCAAGAGATCTTTTTTCTTTGTTTTGATAAGTATAGAAAACACTCAAAAATTATTCAAAAAAATATTTTTTATACATGAATTGTTTGATAAACATATCAACTCCAAAACCCTTACGCATTTGACGTTAAATTTATCGTCATACTATTTTTACAATCAATTGTTTAAAAAAGTGCGTTTAGGGAGACTTGATCCCTGCATTGTTACAGTTACTGGAATCAGCCTCAAGATTAAATAATTTGGCTGGGTTTTCGTACATAGTTTCCTTCAGTATAGTTGTACATAACTAACTGTAGTTTGAACCATTTTTCAAAAGTTTTGTAAACAAAAATGACCAGCTTTTGTAAACATGCTCAATTTTGGTCTAAAAAAGAAAATTTTAAGTTTTTAAATATTTTACATGCTAAGCTTGTTATATTTTAAACACAAACGTACAGGTTTAATGTGAAATTGCTGTATCTTATAGAAAATAAAAAGTTTGGATTAATAAGAAACATTTTGCTTAAGATTTCTTCAAAATGTTGAAAGGAGGATCAAATTACCCCCAACATTTTGAAAATGCCAGTTTAAAATATTTTTTTAAAACGCTTGGCATTTTTCTAAGAGTTTATCTGATGAAATACCCTTATCAGCCAAACATAGTTGAATGTTTAAGCTTTCAATTCATGCAAAAAGATCATAGTTTTGTGAGAAATTGACAGAGTTAGGGGAGTGTGGGGTAATTTGGACACCCTAAGGAAATTGCTCTGTCACGGGCTGTATGGATATTTTAAAGGAATGTGGATGACACCAGAGGATAAAAGAGACCATATTTGATGGAAAAATGTCATTTATTTCAATAAATTTAGATGAAAAACCCATTTTTATAGCAAAAATTAAAAGGTGTCCAAATTACCCCCACATTTTTGTGTGGGGGTAATATGAACACCCTTATGGGGTAATTTGGACATGCCTTGTGGGGTAATATGGACATACCTTGTGGGGTAATATGAACACCTTTTGAGGGGTAATTTGGACACATGTTGAAGAATAAGTTTAACATTTGATTTTTTGGGCATGTTTTTTATCCTTCAAACTGATTTTGTAATTGCTTTATATTTTGAAGTGTTGTTTTGCTCACAATATTTCATCAAAGGTTTAAATAATGATTTTGTGATAGAACTATAATTCAATAGGAAGATAACAAACAGTTCAGCGTAGTATACATAATTTAATCATTAATACTGAAATGATTTAAACATTGATTCTGGATTAGGCACAAGTATAGTTTTTAGTGATTATATAGAATATAGAAATTTAGAAATATAGAAATTATATAGAATTTATTAGCCTGAAAATATCATTTTTTTTTAAATTTGACATTCTGTTGCCCTTCAAATTTAAATATTATTGTAAACCAGCATAGAAATTAGAAATTTCAAAGAAATTAATTAAAAGCAATCAACATAAGAGTCTTGTTGAACGCCAAATGTACAGTAATCAGATTTTCATCAATTCGAATATTGGAATAAATTTATCTTAATTAAAAAATAGGGGTTTTGTGAAAATGCTCATTGCTCACATTCCTTTTTGATTGTTTTGACATATTAAATCCCTCTAAATTTATCTAAATCGCTTTAAAAACTCATCCAACCATGAAAGTTACTTTTTTGTTGTCTGACAGGTAGACTTTCAGGTATGTCCAAATTACCCCACAACCCAAGTAGCACTCATAACTTGTCGACTGTTGAATAATAGTTAGACAATTGTTTTTGATAAACATACGAGAAAAAATCTGAACATAACTTAAATAACAGTTTGTATCACTGCTTGTATAACTGACTTGTGTAACTATCGTGTTTTGTGCCACAAAAGTGTTAAAACACAGTCAACTTCACTCTTTTCCAACAAAACACAACATAGAAAAAAATTCTCACCTATTTGGAGGGTTCCATCCAATTTGCTGATTTACACTGTTTAAACAACTTATTTTGGAACACCTTCGATAGAAACTTGCTTGCTCACTTCCGTTTGAGGTATTTATCACTTGATTACAGTCGAAAACGCTTTTTATGAGCTGTAATTAAACGTCAAAATCCTGATATGCCATGATGCTGTTCCCTCAGCTGCATTGTTTTCCTCGAAAACAGTTTGTTGAATAAGAATAATATAGCACTGTTTGTTTCACTGCTTATCTAACATTGTCATGTGACGGCATCTTCTGAAAAATGGGCGTGGCCAACCATTCTATAAATAACCTTAGGTTTTCTCGCTTTGTTACACAAATGTTATCGGAGAATAGGTTATATAACTGATATTCAACAAACATATTCAACTTGACATTGCGTGTTGTTAGGTGGTGTAAATTTGTACGTGAGGTATTTAGAGTTTCAATAATGTTTATTTATCGAAGATTGCAATAATTTTAATTGTTGACCGATTATTTATAAAAATATCGCCGGTTAAAGCTACAAAAATATCAGCTTACGGAATTCATGATAGAGAAAAAAACAAATTAAAATCACACCAATTTTCAATGTTACTTCGTGGTACGGTAATCGAAATGACAGTTGAAACGGTTTGTTATAACAAAGTTACATAATGGAGTTATAAAAACTGACTTGAAACAAACTAATATAACTTTATTTCCAATGACAGCCTTTTCTGGAGTTAAGTTGTATAGCTCACTGCTGTATAACAAAGCTGACAGCAGCCTTCTTATTGAAGTTTAGGCCAGCTTGTTTACTATGAAGCCTCGTGGAGAGATGTGGAAGCGCGCCTGGACCTGCCTGGAGATAACAACAACTCGTCGAAGTCATCGGATCGAATCTTGGGAAAGACGAAGTTCATCAAAAAATGAAAATCTAAAAGTTCGCCATGAAGAGGGTTTCACATGAATCACAGTTAGAGAGCGCGAAAATGTCATTTTTTTTTTTATTCAATTTCAATATTTTCTAAATAAATCGGGCAGAAACAAGCGTACCAAAATAGTCAGAGATACAATTCATATTGGCTTCGTCGTTGATTGAAATTCTGATAAGAACTGTTTGTTTACATGTAAGTTGGGTAACGGTTAGACAACTGTTTTCAATCTATCTTTCCTTTTCAGTGTGCGCTTTGATTTGACAGCACAGCCGTTAACCACGCCCCCTTTTTTCGTTGAATCTCTTGTTAGCTAGCACAGTGTTGTCAGATACATTTGTACAACTTACTCTGATAACTTGCATCTTATTCTGGCAAGTTATACAACAGAAAAAAGTGCGCTTTTTCCAATGCACAGGAGTTGTAGAACAAGTTGTAGTAACGAGGCCGTTCGGTTATAAAACCAGTTAGGAAATACGTTTATCTGACAAAGTGTGTTGCTTGGGAAGCCATGTCCAAATTACCCCCATAGCATATTCTATCATAAATTGCCATTTTTGATGATAAAAATGGATAAAATGCACAATTTTTATACGTACATATCTCAGGCATCGTCCAAGCAACCCCCTTAAACATAAAATGTCCACTTTTTTGCCATATAACCCCTGCAAAACCTTATTTCCTAACCTTCAAATATTAGAATTTAAGGCAGTGCCAACCGGCCTTTGGAAACTTTTACATATTACACCAAAACTACTTAACCTATTCCGACTTTTTTGGTTTGTCCATACTCCTAGGCCATTTCTAGTACTAGCCTTATCACTTAAATTGCCGTTTTCACTTTATATCCAACGAAAACGTGATTTTTAAAGGGGTGTCCAAATTACCCCCCTGTCCATATTACCCCAAACTCCCCTATGTGCGATACAAAAAAAGGGGATCAAGTCTCCCCACTCTCCTCTACACATAACAATTGAAAGTCAGACAGTGAAGTGATACGTAAAAGTAAGGTAAGCAAAAGCAGTTTATGCAAAACATGCATGCATTTTTTGTCGCCACTTTCCTTATCAGGAAAACTGTTTTATGCACCCTATGCCATGCTTATCAAACCATGAAACCCTTCTTCAATCGCTATGTTTTTCCTCACTAGTGCACTAGTGTCGGCGGCAACTTTGTGCCACTCACAAACTTGTGCAATAAAAAATTGCAAAAAATTAAACACTTTCAACAAAACAACCACCAACTACAACATTTGTACAAGAAAATCCACCAGAAGCCATCGGCGTCTACTTCCGACAACAAATGCAATGTTTTCATACACTCCTCACACACACACACAAAACGTTTCCGTCACAGCGGGGTGACTCACGACACCACTGCCATGTACTCGAGCGTATGTAAAATTGCACTTAAATTGCTGTACTTTTTCACGTATAGCCAACTTGCTAAGAACCTTCTTGGCAATTAGCTGACGGGGCTTCTCTCATTTGAGCTCCTCCTTGATCGCCATCTCAGAATGGATTTCATTCATATACGCGTTGGCGTACAACAATCAAATTATCCGCTCAAGTCAACTGTGCAAGATAACTTGCTAAAAGGTAGGGTTGCCAGTATTATTTTGTTTAAACACATTTAATTATTGACATTTACTTTTTAGGCAATGCTTGAGTAATAACAAAACGCTGCTGAATTTTCCGAAGAAAACATCTTTCTAAAGTAAACGATTGAGTTTTAGGGTCAAAAACATTGCAACTCTGTCAAAAATGTCAACTTGAATAAACATCTAGTTTTAAAATTGGGTCATTTTTTTCATGAAATTATTTTTATTAGGTCCTTCTCGGTACTGGGACCTGGTTAGGACCGAGTCGGCTTTTGTAGTTACATTGTTCTTAAAGCTAAGAGTAATTACAGAGGATCTTGCGAGTAAATGTTAGTGGGAAATTGGGTCATTCTCCGCCAACTCACACAAAATCGGAAGAATGTGCCCCAACCACTCTTCGATTTCCTGATTTTCTTTGCTCTAAGCGGTGATCATGAGAAATTGATTTTTTTTTGTGAAAAATTAACAAGAAGCTTTTTGTGTGGGATAAACTTCAAATGAGTTTTTCTGAGCTTGCTGTTTTTGTATATGGGACATCTATGCGAATATTGGCGGTATCTTCTCTTAGTAAATACTTCAAAATTTCCGAAAAATTTCCATAGAACTGCATTAATCAATAAACTTCATGTAATAATATTTAGATGATTTTTTTAATGCATTTTTTTTTTATTTTCTAGGAAGTCGATAATTCTAAAATATTTCTTTAAATCTAGTATTTATCAATGATTGTATTTTTTCACTACAATTGCAAAAAAAAAACAAAAAGAATTTTTTTTTTCAGTGAGCTAATAATAAAACTAAAATGTGTTCTTGTGATTTGATGACTAAAAATAAATCAAAATAATGTAAATATTTAATCCAATACATTACGAGAAATGTAACCCGACCTACTATCACTTCTCAAACATTAAATTTTGCCCAAAGGACCAAATTTTAACAAATATTTGCTTCGGTTGTTGAAAATAAATGTTTTATATTTATTTCTGTTTCATTTTAATCTAGTTGGATAGCAAAATTAATTATTATTGTTATTTTGATTATTCTCAGATATTGTGAAAATTTCACGTGAAAGGATAAATGTTTCCATATGGGTAATTCTCCGCCAACTCACACAGCAGTTGCCCCGACCCCTCTTCGATTTGCGTGAAACTTTGTCCTAAGGGGTAACTTTTGTCCCTGATCACGAATCCGAGGTCCGTTTTTTGATATCTCGTGACGGAGGGGCGGTACGACCCCTTCCATTTTGCACATGCGAAAAAGAGGTGTTTTTCAATAATTTGCAGCCTGAAACGGTGATGAGATAGAAATTTGGTGTCAAAGGGACTTTTATGTAAAATTAGACGCCCGATTTGATGGCGTAATCAGAATTCCGAAAAACGTATTTTCATCGAAAAAACACTAAAAAGTTTTAAAATTCTCCCATTTTCCGTTACTCGACTGTAAAAATTTTGGAACATGTCATTTTATGGGAAATTTAATGTACTTTTCGAATCTACATTGTCCCAGAAGGGTCATTTTTCATTTAGAACAAAATTTTTCATTTTAAAATTTCGTGTTTTTCTAACTTTGCAGGGTAATTTTTAGAGTGTAACAATGTTCTACAAAGTTGTAGAGCAGACAATTACAAAAATTTTGATATATATACATAAGGGTTTGCTTATAAACATCACAAGTTATCACGATTTTACGAAAAAAGTTTTAAAAAGTTGGTCGTCATCGATCATGGCCGTTCATGGTCACCCGCGACAGACACGGACGACGAAACAAAGAGAAACGCAAAAGTAACTTTTTCAAAACTTTTTTCGTAAAATCGCGATAACTTGTGATGTTTATAAGCAAACCCCTAATGTCTATATATCAAAATTTCTGTAATTGTCTGCTCTACAACTTTGTAGAACATTGTTACACTCTAAAAAATAACCCTGCAAAGTTAGAAAAAACACGAAATTTTAAAATGAAAAATTTTGTTCTAAATGAAAAAATGACCCTTCTGGGACAATGTAGATTCGAAAAGTACATTAAATTTCCCATAAAATGACATGTTCCAAAATTTTTACAGTCGAGTAACGGAAAATGGGAGAATTTTTAAACTTTTTATTGTTTTTCGATGAAAATACGTTTTTCGGAATTCTGAGTACGTCATCAAATCGGGCGTCTAATTTTACATAAAAGTCCCTTTGATGCCAAAATTCTATCTCATCACCGTTTCAGGCTGCAAATTATTGAAAAACACCTCTTTTTTCGCATGTTCAAAAATGGAAGGGGTCGTACCGCCCCTCCGTCACGAGATATCAAAAAACGGACCTCGGATTCGTGATCAGGGACAAAAGTTACCCCTTAGGACAAAGTTTCACGCAAATCGAAGAGGGGTCGGGGCAACTTTTCCCGATTTCGTGTGAGTTGGTAGAGAATTACCCATATCTCAAGCAGGGTTGCCACAAATACAGATTTATCTGTATTTTACAGATTTTTGAGGTGATGAGGTCATACAGAATCTTCATATAAAGAAATACAGATTTTAAGAAAAACATACAGATATACAGATTTTCCCGATTTTTTATTAAAATCAAATAATTTTAATTCTTTAAATATTTTTTTTCAATTGCTCGATGAGCCCAAACATTAAATTTTAGATTGTATAGCATTTTTATGCATTAAAAAAATAAGAATATTTGTTTTTTGAAAAATTGTTTAAAAATGTCAATACAGATTCCAAATACAGATTTTCGTCCCCCTGATACAGATATATAGATTTTTGACCCTCAAAAATACAGAATCAAATGTGGCAACCCTGATCTCAAGCAATTTTTTTTTCTCAAATTATTGAAACATGCTATAAAATCAATTTTATGATGTAAACATGTAAAAAAGTTTTCGCAAAAACTGAATTTCTTTGCCCTAAAACGCCCAAGATTACGTCCGACTATAAAATAGAGGAACAGCATCTTATTCCATCGTGCCTCTATTGTTGTCATATCAGCACTTTGACATTCAATTATAACGTCATGATTCGAATTCCCGGACGCTCCGAAACCCGAACACTTGTTTTATCAATTATTTTGATATAAGATCGCATTATGAATGTCAAAACTGTGTTATTTGTAGAATTCTAACATCAACTTTCTTTTAAAGTTTGTTTGAACGCTGTAGTTAATGCCAAAACAATTAAATAAAATAAAATTATAGGTTTACCAAAAATGCGAAACATTTCAACGGAAATATTTCATAGGCGTCCGAAGCACAAGGAAGGCAAAGCAGAAATTTATGTTTTTGATTTCCTTAAATTCTATCAAATTTTATATAAACTATCGATTGTTTTGATGTTAACAGCTTATTTGAGACCTCAAGAATGCCATTCACTAACATTTCAGTCCAAATTTGTGCGATTCATAAGCAAAATCGAGTGTCCGGAATTCGAAGCAAAAGTGTCCAGATTTCGAATCAGCTTTTAACAGTGTCCGGGATTCGAAGCACAACAAGTCATTTTAGTTTTCAAATTCTGATGAAAAATTGTTAGAAAAGGCATATTTTGCATGCAGTCTCCTAAAACTGACTGTTTATACTAAATCCTGATGATATTTCTACATTTCCAACTTATTTCATGTTTTTTTGCCAGCTATAACAAAAATAACATGGTACTAAGTGTCCGGATTTCGAATCATTACGTTAGCTCATTAAAAGCGTTTTCGACTGAAATCGCGTGATACATAGCTCAATAGGAAGTGAGTGAAAATCAGCTAAATAGATGGAGCTAGGAGCGAGTACTTAACCTGCCAAACACTCGAGAATTTCCCCTAACCTGAGAGTTTTGCAATGCACTAAAAATATTAAAAAATGTGTTGCTCCGGGTTTTCAAAAAAAAACTATAGCTACCTCGACAGCTATAGCTAAATTATTTAATTTCATATTTTAAACCAAATTATTTAAAGGATCAAAAAACTTCAAAAAAGTTTATTTTTAAATTAAAAATCTAACCAATACTCTTCGAGAGTTTGAATAAAGGGCTGGTTTAGAGATCCTAAATATGGAGACTGGCCGAAGTGAATTTGACGTACCCAAACAGACACGAGTTTGACGTATCCAAACGAGCATTTGCCTTTACGCCCAGCAAAACTTTTCAGTGTTGCCAAGCTCAAAACATACGTTGCCAGATCGATTTAGCCAGCTTAGACCAGTCTCCCTATTTAGGGTCTCTAGGCTGGTTAGGTGACACTTAAGAAATTCGAATTGTCCAATGTGAGATATTGTAGATTTAGCTGATAGTTGGATTTTCTGGCATCTTCTCACGGTCATTGGAAACGATCATGGATAGACCCGGGTTCCCGATTGGAGTGAAAAAGTTCAATTTATAGAAAAATTATGGATTAAAATTTTGGGTTTTAACCACTTCTCAGACATCAGGAATAATTGATTGAACATGCTCGCAATTTTTTTGTTAAGTCGGAAAAATATTATTTTTCTTGAAAAAAAACTTTCGATTTAAATCACATGATCACCCCTAATTTTGGCTTGATGCCGCCATCATGCGACCGCGTGCTCCGTTTGTTTTTCAACAATGCTGCAGCTGGATGGTGAGACGAAGTGAGGGGGAGAGATTTTGACATTTTTATGCCCGCATCTGGCCCGCCGCCTATTTCGTCGGTTGTTGAGCCGACGGTCGTTTCCAACGACCGAGTCCAGCTAGGAACTGATCGTACAATATAAAATAGTATGAAATTTTCTCAGCTCTTCAAACATATTTATGTACTTTTCTCTCAAGAAAAAAATAAATTGCAAGAACGTTCTTTTTAGTTGAAATTCAATTTGATTTTTAAAAATGATCTTTTTCATTTGTTTTGTTCACTTTTTAGATAGTTAAAAAAACTATTTATACAAAAATGTATTCCTCCAGAACCAGATTTTGCATCATCATGCACTTAACAGAGGTCTGTTTTGAAGCCGTAAAAAAATAATCAAAAATTGTTAAATATGTATTTTGGGAATTCAACATTTAGTAATAAAAAGTTGATTAAAAAATTCGGATTTTTAAAAATTATATTCAGCCACAGATAAACAGCCCAGACTCTAAATATAAATTTATTTTGAAAACCATCGTCCTGAATCCATAAAATACCGGCGACACAAGCGTTTTTTAGTGAGCTACAGCCGAAATGCTTCCGAGAAGTACTATTCCTTCAAAATCTTTTCAGTGTATTCGTGAGAAAATGAAATGTTTACTTACTTTACATTCAAATATTCATATTTTGACGTCGTCGTGCTATCTTGTGCCACACGCCATTTCAACGTTCTGAGAAAAACGCGTTTAAATGTTTGACCTTGAATAAACAAAAACGAAAGCACGCAATGTAAACAATAACAAACACGTGTTGTTTGGCTGACAATTCTGTACATTGTCCCGATGTTTGGTTGAAGTTGGGTGCTGGAGTCCCGAATTATAACTACAAATGTTTACGGTAGTCTAACTTGTACGTGCGTCAAGTGCGTTCTGATCTGAAATCCCTTTGGCCAGATGTCGCAATTACATCAATTTTCAGGGAATGACAAGATAGCACGACAAGATTGAAACTACTTTCATATGTAAAGTGACAAAAATGCACGTAGTATTTTCGGATTTCATTGAATAGCTCAGGATTGAAATCTAATTTTGTGGATCTGTGAAGATCAAAAGGTGAGGCGTTGTGAGCTGCACAAAATGGCGTTCTTAACTTAATTTGGCCCGAAATGCACGTACGAAAAGTATCCACGTGGTTTATGGATGGTCCCAAATCAATCAGAAAATGTATTTTCAACATTCAAAACACATTTACACATCCATTATGTTTTACCAGTCCCCAAAAATTGTATAGAAAAACTAATGATGCGAAATTGCTTTTTTTGCATAGGGAATGCATGGACAAACTTTCATCTAAAGAATCATTAGAAATCAAGAAATAATTAGCGAAAATCTAAAGAATTACACAGATTTTCAAAACAAATTTTATAATCCAACATATCTATCTTTTTTTAATAATGATCCATTAGGCCTTTGCAAATAAATATAAACTCTGGCCAAAATCGAGGGAAGTGCAACAAAATAAAAAAAATATTTAAAAATTTAAATCACACGCCAAAGTATTAACACTTGAACGCAAAAAGTGTTTAATAATGCATTTTAGTGTTTTGCAATAATTATTTTCCAAAATATTTTAAACAAATTGTTAATCGCCGAAAATAAAACGTTTTGCAATATTGAACAATGGAATTTCACAAAAATCCAAAATATTTTTGATCGATCCCAGACTTGTACAATATGAACGCAGGAAAATGTATTTCGAATTGTTTTCAGTTGATAAGACTTCAACTTCCATTAACATGTTTAAACTTTAAAAAAATTACACGAATTTTGAAAATTTTTTGGAACGGCCTTGCCTGACTTTTAAAATTGTTCGTTCTATCAATTCCAGATCTATTTAAAATTTTCCTGATTACCACTTGCAATTATTGCATTTTTTTAATTTGAATACAGATTCTGCATTCAGGACAAGTCAATATAACTGACAACCCTAAACCTAAGCTGCTAAAACGAGTATGTACTTAACGTTTAGCGTGCTTACCTGTACCGCTCGCGCGCGCGTGAAAAAGGTATTGTTTTTCATTTTATGTTTCTTTTTTCCCTCGCTTGTCGAATGGAGATTACTATCAACCGCTACACACACTTAAGTCACGGTTGATAGTGTCTGTCTGGCTGTAAGTGTTCAAGTCGGAGGGCGCGAAAACCTTTGAATGGCACCAGGGAAATTATTTATCGTTTGACCGCCGAACGGAACGGATCGCGACGTTTGTTGGGAAATTGTGTCACCAAATAGTTTGAAACCGGGAAATAAGTAGTGATAGCACGTTGATTTGCGAAATTACCTACAATGAAAGTGAATGTTCATTCCAAGTGGGTTGGTGTAACTTTCCCGCGGTAACGCGTGCACATGTGCAACAAAACAATGAAAGTGGAAACCAGTTGGCCCTTCTTTCGAGAGCTTGGCTGATAACGATTCGTGTTTTTATTTCTGAGGAAAGAGAAAAAAGTGTTCAACAAGAAAATTGATAGATTTCCATTTAGTGCGTAATTTTTGGTGATTGATTTGGGAGTGAGCGTGTGTTAAAAGCAGAGCAAATCAAAGAGCAATCGTTGAAAATATGGTTAAGCCAGCGTCTAGAATAGTGATCAAGTTTCTCGAATTAGTAAGTGTGCTGGTGGGGAAATTTCATGAATGGAAAATGAAAAAAAAATGTTCGCTGTTTGTTGTTTCATTCACAGCTAGGATGTGTTGCGTGCATTATCACTAAAATCATCACCGATCACGAGTCGCGGCGAGTGTTCGTGAGGAATCAAAAATTATCTAGGTAAGAATCTTCGCAGAACAAAATAATTAGCGATCGTGTGAGTCATCCTGGTAAGATGCATTCTGCTGTATCTGTTTAGGAACCATCCATAAACCACGTGGACACTTTTTAGGAAATCTGAAACCCCTCCCCATTGTGGACAATTGTCCATACACAAAAAATATTGTTTTCTATGGAGCGTGGACAATCGCTTAACCCCCCCCCCCCATGTGTCTACGTGGTTTATGGATGGTCCCTTAATTAACTGACGGTTTCCATGCAAAATCGACCACTCAAAATCCGGATGTTTTTGATTTTTATGAAACTTGCAAAACAAAAATTTTCCAGGAACTTTTTCTCTCGACTCTCTTCGATTTCAATGTAACTTTACAGTCCTAGGCTCATATAAGCCATTTTTGTGTATATGGAGGCAGATGCACTCGAGAATGACATTAGAAAGGTCGTGAGCCATTTGAATAGTTTTGAAGCTCATAATTTAACCTTCGGGAAATCGCGTGTTTTCGCCTTTCTTACAACTGCCCTTACAAACTATGTACAAAGTACAGATACGCGACTGCCGGTGGGTTAAATATAAATTATCACTGATCGCGAAGCCGTTGAAACTTGTAGGAAATTGGACAAGCTTTCAGAAAAAAAAATCACGCTATTTTAAAGAGATTTTTAGATTTTATGGTTTAAAAGTTAAATTTCCTATTTTTTGTTATTCTCATATTTCCAAAACTACATTTCTCGTGAGGTTTTATGCAACATCTTAGGAAAACTCCACAAAGAATTGAGCGAAAATTTTGGCACTTAAATCTTTAAATCAAATCTAAAAAGTATGTATTTTTATTTCAGTGTATTTTTTCAGAAAGCTTCTAGTATGTTTTAACCACTTTTTGATACGATGTAACGGCTTCGAGTTACAGCAATATTTAAATTACGACCTGAATACACATACATTTAAATATCTTATGACATTTTTATCTTTAAAAATAATGTAAACACTTTTAAGGCTCGAATTGCTGAGTTTTCTTTGTGTGCGTGTGTGCAATAGGGTGGTCCAAATCCGGCCTCGCCAAAATGGTCCTTTTTGGATGCTAATAACTTTTCAGCAAAAAAATCCTATCAATGTGGTGTCTTCGAGAAAGTTGTTTAAAATTTAATGAAAGTTCTACATTTGAGAATTGATAAAGATTGGACGATTATTGCGCCCTCCCAGGTAAAAAACTGAAACAGTTGCTTTTCTCCATACATTTTGTCGATTTTTCCCATACAAACTTCAAGCGATTAGAGGGAGGGGTTCCCGTGGTCAGAATGAGCTCAAACTTGGAATTTAGCCTAGTGATGGGGCAATCTTTGATTTAAGGGGGTAGCCCCAAAAAAGCCCGGATTTGGACCACCCTAGTGTGCAAAAGGGTGCCCAGAAAAAATGATCCCCTTGCTCCACAAACGGAAAACGGTTTTTTTTGGGTTATTTTAAGCATCTGTACAAATTTTGAGCGAAATTGGTTGGATGGTTCTACAAAGTGGCAGAGCATCAAATTTCCAATGAGAATCTCACTCACAGAGTCCTAAAATAGCTCAAGGAACAATATTCAGCTTGTGGAGCGAGGTTTTAAGCAAAGTTCCATATTCTGGGCACCCTAGTGTGCAAACAATCAAACGGGACCACGCGGCCGCTTCTTACAAACTGAGTTATTTCCAAGTATTTTAGATTCTACATTCTACACTCAACCCCCGGTGGTTGGTCGCTTTTTTGTTTGACACTTTTTTAGTTTGTACCCCGTTGGTTGGTCAAAGTCAAACTAAAAAGCGACGAACTATCACTTTTTACACAGCGCTCACGCACACTTTCACAACAATCGTTTGGTAGAGTGTGTGAACTCCGAGTAAAAGGGGTGTCAAACTAAAAAGTGACCCCGTTCGTTTGACAACAGTTGGTTTCAAACCATCAGGGTTGGAGTGTATACATGCAAATAACTCTCATAAGCATTTGGAAGGTGTTAGTTAGACATTAAAAAATTGAGGGTTTTTGGTCGAGACTTAGAAAACATTAATTTTCCTGTTTTTAAATCTTTGCATCAACACCAGCCAGCAACAGTCAAGTGTTCGGAGCTCTTCAGACTTTTCGATTTTTTCGCCGTAATTTACCGTGATTACCCGCGAGTTTGCTCCTCCAGCATGCCAAGGGCCAGCCGTGGCCGAGGCAGTTCGAGTGCGGCCTCGAAAAACCCGCGAAGTTCATCTACCGGCAGAGTGCAGAAAGGTAAACACAACAATGCCGCATCGACCGCCATCGCGCACGGGAGCGTGCCCGGTGACGTCACCGATCCTTCATTTTTACACGTGTCATACCGTCCACGTGAGTCCCCGGTACGGACGAGACAATCGACCCGGGCATCCGGAAGCACTTCCGGCCAGCAGCAGCAGCAGCAGCAGTCCACCAGCACTACGACGAAAACCACTTCCAACGTTCCCACCAGCAACGAATTTGAGATGCTGAGTGGAGATGAAAACAACACCGACAGTGACAGCAGCAGTGCTGGCGACGACGATGACGATGATGAACTTGCGCGCAAGCAAGGAAAGCAGAAAAATGGTAACTCTCCGAAGGAACGACGACCACCTCCAATTTTTGTTTTGGATACGTTGGCTGACGATGTTGACGAGTTGCTTGAGGGACTCCAATATTGTCTCAAAATTAGCAAAACTTCTGTGCAAGTGATTACCCACAAAAAGCTGCATTTCGACTTGGTGGTGAAGAAGTTGAAGTTGCGAAACTTCAAATTCTTCACATTTGATCCTGCAGAGAAGGTCCCAGTGAAGATCGTCCTTCAGGGATATCCGGACCGCCCGATCTCCGACCTGGAAGAACACCTGACGGGCGTCAAGGTTAAGCCTCGAGAGATAAAGGTGCTCTCAAAATCGACTACGGTGACAGGTACGTACACCTTGTACCTCCTGTACTTCGATCGCGGGTCCGTCAAAATCCAGGACCTACGGCGGATCAAAGCACTGGACGGCTTCTTTGTGACGTGGCGATTCTACACGAAGAATCCGGCCGACGCAGCCCAATGCCACCGCTGTCAGAAATTCGGACACGGCTCAAGAAACTGCAATCTCCCACCCCGGTGTGTAAAGTGCGGTGAGACCCACTTCACCGAAAGGTGCAGTCTTCCGCGGAAAGACCAACTGGGGAAAACGCCCAGCAGCACAAAGCACGTGTCAAGTGCGCCAATTGTGGTGGAAACCACACGGCGAATTTCCGTGGCTGTGCCGCGCGGAAAAAGTACATCGAGGAGCAGGACAAGAAGAAGAAAGCGCCAGCGTCCCGCCAACCTCCGAAGACTTCGAGCTCGACCGCTGCAGCAGCTGGCGGCGGAGCGGCTCCATCGACCAACCCAGCGTTCCCTCCCGGTTGGGGAGGTTCGTACGCTAGAGTAGCCGCTTCTGGGGCGGTTCTCCCCCGGGACAAGCTGATGTTACCGGTGATGATCTCTTCACGCTTCCTGAGTTTTTCGCCCTTGCTGGAGAGATGCTCACGCGCTTTCGTGCCTGTCGAAACAAGGCAGAACAATTCCAAGCTCTCAGTGAGCTGATGATGAAGTACATCTACAACGGATAAGCTGCCTTGTACAGCGAAGTTTTTCGACGTCAATAGACAAAACATACTGTGATTTAGTTTTAAGCTTTTCTATTTCTATCCTTTTCCTTAGCAAATCTAGAAGGTTTTTTTTTTAATTTTTCCTTCTCTTGCCAAATCCATTGTTAGAATATCCAATTACATCAAAATGAATTATAGTGTAAACCATAGTTGAAAGGAACTCCAAAACTCTATTAGGTTATAAGAAATACGGAATTGTAAATTGATTATTTACTGACAAATAAATTGAATTGAATAAATCTTTGCATGACAATATCTCGTATCAACAAAGTTCAAAAAAGCAAAATATAGAGAATTTTCTCAGCTATTCAACAATATTTTTTTCAAAAGTGGGCAAACATGGGCACTAATTAAAAAAAAACTGCATCTATTTTTAAAAAAGTTACCTAAAATTGCTATAACTTGCAAACGGTGCCCTTTATCAAAATATCACAGCAGTACTTTTTGAATGCAAATTTGATTTTACATCGAAAAATTAAGTTGAAAAATTTTGCGACCAATATTTGGATTTTTTGAAAAAATCTGTATTTATTCAAAAAATTATAACTCGGTCAAAGCTTTTTGCCCATTCTGGAAATTTCTGAAAAGTAGGCATTTGATGTCCTCTAAAACATATTTGAAAATAAAAAAAGTGTTTCTATTTGCAAATCAAGTTTCTGTGACATAAAGTGAAATTAAAAATCACCAATTTTTTTTTACCTTGTATCATTTTTTCAGTGCAGTTCATATCCATACCTACAACTTTGCCGAAGACACCAAATTGATCAAAAAATTCCTTCAAAAGAGACAGATTTTTGAATTTACAAATATCATTTTTGTATGGACAGCTGCCAAATTTGTATGGAAAATTATATGGACAAACTAATGATGCAAAATGGCTTCTTTGGGCATACCGAAGGCACCAAAAAAGTTTCAGCCGTATTCAAAAGTACAAAAAAAAAAATCGAATAACCGAAGTCTCAGTGAATTGCTCATATATAGAGTAGATATTCAAATCCGGACACCTTTAAATAAATTTTCTGTAAAAACCTTTTTATTCATTTTTCCTTTACCTTAATCTACTTAAATTTGTTCCCAACGCCACCCATTCACGTTCAAACTACCTTTTGAAAATTGAAGCGATGCTTGTGAGTCATAATATTGAAAATTTACTAAGAAAACATTTTTTAAGTAGGGCTGAAACAAATATCAAAGCTTATGTCGCCCTTTGCATTGGTAGTCAATTTTTGGCATAATTTAACGTGATTTTTCGTTCAAAGATATAAATTTTGCGTCGCTTTCAATATTTCGACAAAATTCCTTCAACAAGTTGTTTAGAATAGTGCCCTACACATGCTGATTCCTTTTGGTAACGATTATCCCATTCCTTGTAAAGTTATGGAAATCGTCTTTAATCAGTGATTGTCAACTAGGACGCCAATGACTGTGCCACAAAATTATATAAATTTAGAAGCACATTTGATTTAGATCAAAAATTCTTTCAGTGGCTTCAAAAAGGCAACAACCGACACATGCTGATTTCTTTTGGTGCTGAAATTAATAAAATTGAATTTTACAGAATATTTTATAGTGATGATCAATTTTCTTCGAAAATGATCTACGGCTTCACCTTAAGAGGTAACATACATGGGTCATTCCAGCTGAAGCGGAACAGCGCTCATGAGTGCTTCTAGCAGATGCGGCGAATGAAGCTAATGTAGGTAATCTCAAATTCTCAAAACTTTAAAATTCGATATCTCTGGAACGAAACATATTCCTTTTTGTCGATAAGTGATTTTTATGTAAAATTGGCCGGGGAACACGATGGTGAGGTAAAATAAAAAAAATAAGATGGGGTGTTTTGAGATACGGCCGTTTAAAGCTTTCAATTGCGCAATACAGGTAGAAAAATAAATTATTCAAAATTTTGATCTCGGAAATGGATTCTACGTCCAAAGTCTAAGACCAACCTTCTAAGATTTGTGGTTCCTGAGCTATCGCCGTTTGAAAAAAGGGGTTTCGCTCAAAAATCGCAAAAAAGTCGATTTTTTGGGGAGGTACAAAAATGGAGGGGCTGATCCAATTTGGATGAAATTCGGGATTTTTGCATGTTTCGATAGTATCAACAGCCCTGCCAAATTTGAGGAGGGTCGGAGAGGGTAATTTTCAAATTTGCACTTTTTCGTGCACAGTTGAGATGGAATGACCCACATGTGGAAAATTACAAAATTTCATAATGCAGAAAATTTATTAAATCAACTTTAAAAATGATTTTCAATCACTCCACAAAGTTTCATGAAGATATTGTATGATTAAAGTAAGTTACAGACGATTTAAGCTGAAATTTTTGCCATGCGCATAGCGAGCTGTCAAACTTTGCGAGCGTTTTTCTCTGAACATCGAATTGATTTACGGATGCCACGATATCTCGAGATGGGATAGACCAAATTGGCTGAAATTTGGAGTGAAGACTCTTAAGACATATCCCGTGTGCATTACGAAGCCCGATTTTGAATTTTTAGCATTTGCAAAAATATCAAAAACGATTCATTTTTTCTATGAAAAACATAAAAATATTTGTACCTTCTTTAAAAACAAACTTTTTGAAAATCGGCCTTCGTCAAGCACATGCGACCGGTTTAATGAGTTTTCGCCAAAATTTTGAGCCGATTTGGTCAAGGCAATGTTGAGATATCGTCGCACCCGTTTTTTCGAAAATGCTAACATCATATAGCTGTATCTTGGCAATGATACAACCAAATGTCTTCAAATTTGTTTTGTTTATAGTTGAAAATGTATATTTTTATGTCCTGAAATCAGATTTAAAAAAAATAAAGTTTGTACTCAAACCAACCTCTAACATTTTTGCCAATTTACATGTATGTAACCCCTTAACCAGTTTTCAAAAATGTTGTGAAGTCCCTACAGTACCGCAATAATTAATTGCATTCTTAACGAAATTTGGCCCGTTTTTGTTTTTGTTTCGTGTTGTTGGTTAAAGATATTATACTAAAAAATATAATTTGACAGCTGAGTCTAAGCCCCTTTAAATGATGTTTCGAAAGATTTTTGCAATCTTATTTAAGTAAAGGTAAACGACAGGACAACATAAAAAAACGCTTATTTAAAATATCTGTTTCATGAGTTGTTTTTCCCACAGGTTATAGATATGTTACAAAGAACATAACACTTCTATTCATTTACATTTTGTTACGCTTCTTACCACCTTTCCAGAGAATGGAGTCTGATTCACAATGTCACCTGGAGCAGC
This sequence comes from Culex quinquefasciatus, assembly GCF_015732765.1. NCBI lineage: Eukaryota > Metazoa > Arthropoda > Insecta > Diptera > Culicidae > Culex > Culex quinquefasciatus. The sequence continues at coordinate 56,127,155 of NC_051862.1, read as the reverse complement.
GGTGGCAACGCATTTACCAATATCGTCTACGGCGGTTACACGATAGTCATCGCACTAATGCTAATCACAAGGTCAGTAGTAAAGTCGTTAATCTCAGCACTAGTTAGTTGGTATATCTTGCTAAAATATTCGTCCCTCTACCGGTTCACAAATGATTCACATGCAAACAAAACGAAAAAAAAAGTCGCAAAGTTCTCATGCACTTGGTCTTGAACGGCGGTTAGTTGAAGTCACTGACAGCATATGAGAAAGATACCATCACCAAGCCAAGAGCGACTAAAAGAAACAATTGATTCGGCGTGGTTTTTCCCACAATCGTCGTCACACGTGTGTGCCCCTCCCACCTTTTCCACACTTTATTCCCTTTGGCGTGCGATAACTTCATTACCGGACAGTTGTGATGGCGCGCGGTAAAGCACACACACCGTGTTTACCACTCGAATAAATCATTTCCTTCCTTTGAGGAAAAACAGGCCTTTATGGCGGGGTTAGGCGCTTAAGCGGTGCGGTGGTGGATGAACGACACTTCTTTTACGGCGTTTAGTTAAATTCCACGAGTTTAGGGTGGAGATGAGATATTTCAGTTTAGGAAAGTTTCAGCAATTTGTAGTTTTTTAAAAATATTTTACAAAAACATAAAACGACTTAAAAAAACGTTACTTAATCCACCTTAAGGTGGTTGGTGCCTTCCTCACATTCATAAAGTCAATTCATTCAGTAAAAATAGCAACATTCCCCCTTAACATGTTTAACAAATCAACTTTATTTCTCATTTCTTACTTTCTGGCTCATCGGCAAGATCTGATAAAAAACTATTCAACGATAGTTCGCATGGAAGATTCAGACAATATTTCTATCACAGTATCTGAAATCCGGCCTCCAAAATGCGTATGAATAACACATAAGTGCTAATAACTTTTGATTTGGTTGTCAGATCTTCGATGTTTTAGGCTCATTTGAAAGGTCTTTCGATTATCTAACTAACGATGGGTCGCATGATGGACCCGGAAATCATTTTTATTGAAATATCTGAGATCCAGCGTCCAAAAAGTGTATAAGTAACACTTAAGTGCTGATAACTTTTGATAGGGTTGTCAGATCTTTGATGTTTTAAACTCATTTGAAAGGCCTCCGACCTCCAAAAAGTGTATAAATAACACTTAAGTGCTAATAGGTTTTCTTGCAAAAACCACCCTTTTTACAATTTTCCGGACATACGTAAAAATCGTTTTTTTAGCATAACTTTTGAAGAGCCTAACTAAACTTGCTGATTTTAATGAGCTGATTTCGAATGAGACTAATACGGTCAAAATCCGTTAATCCAGTCCGGAGATAATCGAGTGACAATTTTTTTGTCCCACCTACACACATCTACACAGACATTTGCTCAGGACATGATTCTGAGTTGATATGTATACGTGAAGGTGGGTCTACGAGGTCAAATAAAAAGTTCATTTTTCGAGTGATTTTATAGCCTTTCCTCAGTAAGGTGAGGAAGGCAAAAATAAAGATAAAATGTGTAAATTTGTTTGATTGTAAGGATTTTTTTTCAAGGTAGTTTAGGATAAGATCTTTTCCAAACTAACCCGAGATTTGTTTTTCAAACCAGACAAATTTCTTTAAGCTGAGCAATCTCTACCAAAATCAGTGTCATTGGTTCACCCATACAAGTCTCCATACAAAAATGGTACGTAAATATTCGGAAACCTCTTACTTTTGAAGGATTTTTCTGATCAATTTGGTGACTTCAGCAAAAATTTAGGAATTGCTGAGGACTGTTCAGAAAAAAATAACAACTTTTTCAAACATAAACTCAATTTCTCAAAACCTGTATTTTTTTTCAATTTTAGAGATTTTTTGATATTTTGTAGGGGACTAAAACCCGTAACTTCTGAGCTACAGAGAAGTATGGTCAAAAATTCTGCCGCCGAGTTATGATTTTTTTTAAATAGTGATCCTTGGAAAAATCCGAATTTTATACCTAAAAATTTTGTTAACCTGATTTTTTATTTTAAAATCGAATATGCAATAGAAAAAAACGGATTTTTTGATAATTGGATCCGTTGTCAAGATATAGCAACCAAAAGTTTGATTTCAGCGAATTATTTGCAGTTTTTTTTTTAAATAGTGGACATGAGTGTAAGCGTGGTTGCCCCAGTCGGCTTGGGTTCGATCCTGGTGGCATTTTTCGAGACGAGATTTGGCTGATCACGCCTTCCGTCGGATGGGGAAGTAAATGTTTAAGGTGTAGGAGTCGTCTCCCTGGGTCCTACCTCGGTGGAGTCGCTGGTAGGCAGTTGGACTAACAATCCAAAGGTCGTCAGTTCGAATCCCGGGGTGGATGGAAGCTTAGGTGTAAAAAGAGGTTTGCAATTGCCTCAACAATCAAGCCTTCGAACACCTAGTTTCGAGAAGGAATCTCGTAATCGAGAACGCCAAGGCAATGCTGTAGAGCGAATAATTTGATTTGATTTGAAATAAAATTTCACAAATGATTAGTGTACAACTATGAACAGTTTGCTCTAGTTCAGCCAATATGTATAATCGAAATTTAAGCAGGTTTGATTCGGATTGTTCGGGGTATTATTGATTTTTTTTTATGAATAAATATCATATTTTCTTAACCAAACATTAAACCGATGCATATATACAAAACATGTTTTATAGTCGAAATTGAGCTACAAATTTCTTTTGCTCTTTGAAGCATCGAAAAGCTGAGAATATTTCCTATAAAACACTTTTGAAGTAGCTTTGACTATTCATTCCTGAAAAGTTTGTTTTAGAAAATACGCCGTGCCAAACAAATCAGAAATAAAATTTGATTTTTTTTAAGAAAATGAACACTAACTCCACCCTAAACCGTCTGCATATTTCATTGCTAAAGTCTGAATCTTGAAGCACCACCGTCGCGACTCGTATGACGATGTTTTCCTCATTGTTCACCTGTACACAGATAACTGTGTCTATGTTCACCATTTGCCGTTGATAGGTTCACGACCTACCCCAGCGCACACCGCTTGGTCTAACCAACAGCCCAAACAATCAACCCTGCTGTTTGTATCAACTTAGAAGCTGAACAAAGTTATTGCTTAAAATGCAGCATTATTAAAAACTGAACGGCGTTGACAATTGATTCAGCGCATGAGGTCACACGAGACCAGCGCGCTGGTTGACAATAGTCAAATTTGACCTAGCGCGTAGTATATTGTCCTGAACTGCAAACTTTTGTGACCAATGTCAACCCTCATTTTTGGTTTTTTTTTATTTCCAGATGTGTGGACGCCAAATCCCGACCAACGCTGTTCGAGAAGATTATTCTATCGCTGGGCACGCTATTGTTCTTCGCCGCCGGTAAGTCTGGTCTTGCATGCATGCATTGACGGACGGATGGACCTTCACATGTTAGCGAGCTTGCGAAGCTTGGCCGTGACCAAATTACAGCTGATTTTCTCTTTCGCTATTTTTCCTGATTCTCAAGTCAAAACTGAATTTGTCCTTCCAACTCAATAGTTCTCAAAATATTAAAAAGTCGAAAATTGAAAGTAGTGTCTGTCTCTTTTCTTAGGTGGTCTCGTTTTCGCCTCCATCGATCAGGTGCACCCGGACCTCCACGATAACGCCATCATCCTGGGCTGCCTTTCGTTCCTGGTCGCCATACTGTTCATCATCGACCTGGCCGACCCCCTTGCGCGAATGACCTCGCACATGTCCCAGACAGAAAGCGCCGGTATTTCACATCAACACGAGCTGCCTCCGGAGAAGCGCACCCTCAAGAAGGACGTCTCCACGGACACGGTTGAACCAACGACCGTGGCCGCTCAACCGGTGTATCTGATCGAACAGGACCATGACCGATATCGGGACGCCGTTGGACCGGATCGGCACGGCCATCACCAGGACTATCCGGACGGTGCGGCCGGGATGTTGATCGGGAACCAGGGCTATCGTGAGCACCGAGACGAACCAGAACGCAGGAGTTACCGGCGGGAACCCCAGCGCCGTTACTTCGACCGGGACGAGCCGGAACGTCGCAGCACGGAATCCATCGTGGAACGCAAGATTTTCCCCTCGGTGCAGGTTCCCGTGTTTGCCCACGTGCGAGCCGCCGAAGAGAGCCGTCGAATCGCCGGGAAGGAAATTCAGTATCTACCTATTCGGTACGAGCGTCGAGAGTACCGCGACGCCGGTCAACCGCGTTCCCACCACCAGCACCAATCGAAGGCACCTCCACCGTCCTACCACGACAACGATTCCTTCGTGGAGGACATAACCCCGTCCCGACGAAGCACGTACGTTCCCGGCGACAAGTACGACAACGATGTGGTGATGCCGGTGCACAATCCGCGGCCGAGGCCGCCACCGCCGGCGAAACCCTCCACGGCTTCACCGTCAAACTCCGCCAACTCTAGCTGTGACGGCTGTCGGTGTTCCCAGCGGAGTTCCCCGCCCAAAAAGACCGGCGGTTTTCAGAGGCAGGTTCAACAGAAGCCTCAAAAGCATCAGCAGCATCAACATCACCAGCAGGAACAGCAGCAGCCCCAGCAGCACCAACCGCCGATGCGGGACGAGCCAGACCAGGTGCCGATCAAACCTGGGTACGTGGCGAACGTAGCCCGGAAGTGGGACGATCGGGTGCGCAGCAAAAGTCAGCCCATCATTGGGTTGAACACGATGGTTTAGAAGCGGATGTGCTGAAGATTGGGAGGGAATGTTTGTTTGAATTTATTTTATTTACTAATTTAATTTTGTTTCATTGCAGCAACGTAGATTGTAGAGTTTAATAAAAAGAAACGTTTTTCGAAAAAAATACATTTGTTTCTGTTCTGATTAAAAAGACAAGTATTTTGTGATTCATAAACATTTTATTGATTTTTAATTTATTTTAATGAAGGTTTGTCCGTGTTTTCCTCATGTCAAAAAGCCAGCCATATAAAATGTAGAAGCTATTCTAGAATTGGATTTTCCTACAGATTTTTGGAAAAAAAAATCTAGATAAAAGAAGAAGTAATATTTCTGCTGCTTGTAATAGGATTGAATGTAGAACAACATAACCGATGAATAGTTGCGTCTTTCATGACTTTGTAAATTTATTGTTTATTTTGAATAAAAATAAAAGTAATACCTATTTTTTCGAATCAAGCATAAAATTTAGTTAAACAAACAGAATTCGGGCATTTCGTCGCTTTTGCGCACAATCCGGAACTTACATGCAATAACTACAAGGAGAAACTTCAAATTGCTTTCGACGTTCCATAGGGATTGGTGGTTAATTTATTTCAGGCAGCTTTAACAATATTTGTCATTCGCTGCCTACCATAGGGATTGAGTTGGGCTACAATGTCCTTAAATTATGTTTGACCAAAATTTAGAATATACCCAGAATCCAGGGCTGTCTCCAGGGTTACCAGGTCTGAAGAGTAAAAAATCTGGCAAAAAATCTGGGAAAAATCTGGCAAGCCACTTTTCTCAAAGTAATAGTAATTTTTTGTTCAAAAACTGTGTATTTTAACTTTTTATACATTATAGCTTCACAAAATAAAGACTTCACACGTCGAAATTTGACCTGTCACATTTTGTAGATGGGCAATGTGTGTAAACAAAGTGAAATAAATATTTTTAAGTGGCGCTGACAAGGAAATTCACAAAAATCATCAGCAGATTGATTTTCTTGAAGAAGTTCGGGAGCGATTTTCTTTTGCAAGATTTGCCTCCTCTCTCTTTCGCGGGTGAAGAAAGTTCACAAGCGAAATTGTTTTTTTTACGATTATGCCATCCCTGCCGGTGCAAGAGATTGCTTCAAGGGTGCGCGTTGCAAGCTGCTGCTCGTGGCCAAAGATCCGGACGGTGGACCCGCGACCAGACGCTGAACAAGGAACAAGCCCAAGGTTGGTTTCGTGGCGCACATGATTTCGACGACCATCGTCATCGTGGAAGAGTTTTTCGCCCTTCTGGATGTGACGGAGAATATAAAAATACGGAAACGGTTGCCAGCTGCCTGGAGCTGTTGAATCTTGACTTGGTGAGATCTATCCATTTTATCTATCATTATTTGATAGATGATTTTATTCCCTTATTTTATATAATATTCTATTGATCATATCCATATTATCCCATTCCCACCTTCTTTTTCTCCTATCCACATTTCCTCCCCCTCACCTCCCCCCCCCCAATGCCCCTAAATATTATTATCTGCCAAATTTACACTTACACACCACACCACAACTGTTTCGGAGCGTTTGGTACGGTATGTCCACGCATCCTTCCTCCCTGATGATTCTATGAAATGTGATCCGTTCACAGAATCTGTCTCTGCGGTTAATGCAACGCAGTAGGCCTGGCCGCTTTAATTTTTGCTATACATTTTCGGGGTAACTCGGATGTACTGTAATCATTAATATTGGCAAGAAAGGACTTGAGGCGTAATCTTACCACAAGTTCTTCCAGGATGCTTTCTTCGGACTGGCTGCGCTTGTGTTCGATTAGATTAGATTAGATTATAGCTTCACAAAATAAAAAAAAATACGTCAATAAAACAATGTGAGGAAGAAATAGAAAATTATTTTTTTCTAATTGGCGCTCAAAAAATCTGGCAATGCCAGATTTATCTGGCAATCTGGCACCCCTGGCTGTCTCATTGTTCCCCACTCATTTTAGCCCATGGGTTCCAAAATACATGTCACCTGTAATGGAACAATGCAAAAACATGATGTTTTACTAGAAAAGTATTGATTTTCGTAGAGTGTCTCATTGTTCCCCAGCTGTCTCATTGTTCCTGCCAAGTGCGTCTACAATGAGACAGTTGAATAACTCTGGCTGTAGATGTCGGATCGATCTCATATTTTGATCAATGTTAGAATACACTAAAAGAAAGAACATGCAACAAAAAGCTCATTAAAACATGCTGATGAAAAAAATAGAAAAATCGTTGAAAGTTGAAAACCAAAAGTGTCTCATTGATGACTACCCTACCCTACACGGAAAAAATACCTACAACATTGCCGGAGACACTGCCAAAATTGTATGGGGCATTAGGGTGACAAGAAAAATTGAAATGTTTGGAAAATGTTTAGAGATATCACCCGGCTCGATTTTTTTAGGCAATAATGAGTAACTGTGCCAATTTTTACATCGCTTCAAAATTTTAGCAGCAGGTGGCGCAGGTCTCGCCCAATTTTGTTGGGTAAGATTCTTGTAGGAAATTCAACTTTGTCGATGGATGCAAAAAGATCCGAAATGATCCTGAGTTATTAGCAATGCGATGAAAAGAAATCGGCGTTTATACTTTAAGGTATATCAGCGGTATTACAAATCACAAAAAAAAAAACAGGATAAACTCGGATCGTTTTGCTTCTTTCGACAATGTTGTAGGGAATTGAATTTCCTACAAGAATCTCACAATTGCACAACTTTTGTTGAGACCTGTGCTACCTGGCTGGAAAATACTGAAACGATTTTTCCTATACATTTTCACGATTTTCTCCCTATAAACTTCAAATATAAAAAAGGGACTGCTTAAGCTAGACCAATTTGGCTTAACATTGAGAAATTGTTGATAAATAGCATTATTTTAATATTCTGAAAGTGACAAGATTTTCTCAATGAACATGATTTCGAATCGGAAAATGGAAGACATTTTCGGATTCTTTGGACAATTTTCCACTAGGAGAAGGTGAAATAAGTTTGTAAAATAATGATATTATGTGTTTTTGAAACAAAAATTCCTGATTTGAGCAATTCCAGCTCAAATCAGGAATTTTTTTTGGTTCTTTTGAACCCGACCCTTTCCGATTTCAATGAAATTTTTTAGACATGTTATCATAGGCCTGTAAAAGCCATTTTTGAGTATATGGAGCCAATTGTACTGAAAAATAACATTTGAGAAGGGCGTAAGTTATTTAAATATTTTTGTATTTTGTAATTTAAAAATAACTGTATCTCGAAGCCGTTACTTAAAAAATACACTGAAAGAAAAATACACGCCGGGGGGGGGGGGGGGGTTAATTTTGGCCGATTTTTGCGTGACATACTTGATGGATGACGCCGAAGGTAAAAAACAGAACTGCGCGTCCCGAAAAGCACCACACCAATGATGCTAGTATTTAATTATAATGACCAATCACACCATGCACTCGAACAGCGACACAAAAGAGACGGAAAATAACACGGAAAAACAGGACTGCGCATCCCCACAGGGGCACCTCACTCCTCTCCTTAAAAAATACAAAAATCATTTTTCTAAAACTGTTTTTTTAAGTGGTCTAAACTTGGTCTAAACGACAAATACCAAGAGTGGAAAACAATTCCCCAGACAATTTTACATAAAAGTCTCCTTATTGACCATTGTCCTATGTCCAAACCTTGTAAAGATACAGCGGTTTTTAAAATAATTTTTTTGGCAATTTCTATATGCCAGACTCAGTGTTGAAAATCTGGCGACTATGATTAATTTTGCGATTAATCGCTGGCTGTTACACTCCACGTATAAGACTGCTGAGAATAATCTTTATTCTCAAATTGCCACGACTAGCTGTCATTCGTCAAGAGTGCTGTCGACGATTGTAACAACCCATGACTGCTGGCAGTAAAGGGGCAAGATTGGATCTTGATCGCAGCAAGTTGATGACTAAACCCAATCATTCTAATTTTTATTCGTCTCTGCCACACCCAGCGATCAAGTGGCAGTCAGGAAAAACGAGATCAAAGCATACTCAGAGGGCCTTTCTTCAGGCAATCATTATTCGCTCGAAGAGATTTTTTTTTTTGGCCCAGACTTGATTTTTCAGTCTTGTAAATATTTTTTTGCAATTCCGTCGTGAAACTACTTGCTTTTTCTGTCACTCTTGAACGACGAAATAGCCTACTTTTATGTACCAAAAATAACTGAATCGAATAGCAACACTTTTCAAAACAAATGCTGAAAAGTTCTACTTTTCAGCACTGAAATGGGTGTTGAAAAGTTGAACTTTTCCGCTCTTGTTTCGAAAAGTAACACTTTTCAACATTTTTTTGATTTAAGCGATTTATTGACAAAATACATGAAAATTTGACTTCAAATTTCACTTATGGGTGTTTTTCGGAATTGCAAAAAATGTTGTATGGAACTCGTTGCAAAACTTAATTTTTTTAGCACTCTTCGTATTTATCCAACTCGGTGAACCTCGTTGGATAAATGTACGACTCGTGCTGAAAAAATCCCCTTTTTGCAACTTGTTGCATAAACTACTATTACCGGAAATCTCGTCCAATTTTCCATATGTTTGTCTTTAACAGCTACGGTACTCCAGAAAAAAAAATTATAGCCGGGAAAGCCTGAGATTCCTAATAAAATGTGCCCACGTGGATTGAGGATAGCCCATAACATTACATTAAATTACAAGTTTGGATGTTGAACCAAGCTGTTTCCCATTAGTTTTAAACACGGATTTCGGAGATCTAGCTGATTTCCAGTTGTTTCTGAAGTGAAATAGCGAAGCGGAAAAATTTCAAGCCAAGTTTTGTACAATGAAAAAGATAAGAAATGAAAACTCGTTTGTTTCGATACCGTAAAAACAACTTTTTATTGATTTCATAATCTTCCTTTAGTGTGCGTGTGCTAAACTGGTGAGTGTTCCTGGTGGTGCTGCTGCTGTTAGTCGGTAATTTTACAAATTCAATTGGCTAGTTAGGTTGCGATTAAGATTTAACGATTATTCATCGATTTAACATGGATGCTGCTGCTGCTACAGATGATTGCGAGGAGCGAATGACCTAACAACTCAACAAAAGTTTTTGCAAACATAAAACAAAACCTACTAATAACTGCCGCGACCAAGTCGGAGATGATTGGCACCACTAATGAAGGACAACTGCTCGCACAAACGGTGATGAGTTTGAGTGTGGTTTCTACAGCTTGAGTTGTAGCTTACAGGCCTAGTGAAGGTTGATTTGTGGGGCTTGAGGGATGATTCTAGCACGGTCCACAGGTTGGGTAGGGGGCGCACATGTCGCCGCAAGGCGGCGGCACACTCGGCGTGCACGCGTCATCTGTCAAAATAAGGGGGGAGAAAGTTTCAAGTTAGCTGCGCTAAACAGCTCGAGGGGCATGACAACTTACAGCACGGCATACAGTTCGGCGTCGGCGCTCCACACGGTCCGCAGTCGCCCTGGGGGACGCAACCGCACGGATCACACACCGGCGGACAGCTGGGGTCGCACACGGGTCCGCAAGGGCTGCATGGTCCACAAGGTTCACACGGCGCCGGGCAGGGTCCGCAAGGTCCGCACGGAGGACACGAGAAGCAATCAACGCCGCACGGATTGCACCCACTTCCGGTGGTCGTCACGCGGCATCGCTTCGGGCAAACCGGGTTGCTCTTGTTACCCATCGTTACAAAGCGGAAGCGGCGCGCCCAGGTCGACGGGCAGCAGGTCGCTTCCGGCCTCGTCAGGCAGCAGGATTTGCCCTAGAAGAAGGAAAATATCAGTGGGGAGTTGAATTTTAAGGGAAAGTTTAAGGTTACCTGACACTCGGACCGGGGACAATCATGCTGGAGACCGTTACGCTTGAGGCACTCGCAGTTGGCGATGAGGACGCCGCCGCGCAGCTCGCGGCTCTTGCAGGAGCGAGCGGGAACCTGGTGGGGGTAAACAAACATGGTGAGGGTTAATTTTGGAAGTGTCAAAGCGGGGTGGTTGAAAGCAGGGTAAGGTACAAGGGTGGCCTGTACCTTACCACCGTTGTAACTTACCCTGAACCCTGTCCTGTGCGTGTGTGTGTCTAGCAACCCTTGGGACCACAAACGGGGTCACACGGCGAGCAGGCCGGACTCTTGGTGAATCCGGTGCACTGCGGGACGCAGCAGTACTCCGGCGGTGGTGGAATTTGCACGATCTGCGGTTTGGGCGAGCAAACCATGGTCGTGCAGATCTCCTTGGGTTCCACGATGGTCCGCGGGGTGCAGACGATCTTCGGGTCCGGCACGATCCGCTTGTAGTAGAGGATTTTCGGATCGGGAACGACGCGCTTCCGGTAGATGATGCACGGTTCGATGTAGGCCCGCGGTTGGTAGATTATCTTGGGCTCTACGATGGTCTTGGTGCGCGGGACCACGTGCTTGTCGACGACCGTCCGGCTGCAGTTGATGAGCTTGCGTTGTGCGACGACCCGCGGCGGTTGCTGCACCGTGATGAACCGTGGACCGCACTGGGCCGGGGGACAGATGGTGGCGCACTGGGGCATGCAGTTCAGGTCGTGGGCGGCGTACGTCTTGGGGACGCACGGATCGCACAGACTTCCCGGCGCGCATGGAGGTGGACAGGAGGGACCCTTTGGGGCGTGCGAGGGATAAGGAGGGTTGTGGGTTTTGTGGGCGTGTGGCAAGGTGGACCGCTCAGACGGTCCCGTTCCCCGGATCTTCTAGTAGATTCGCCGGCCGCCGCAGTACATCTCTTCGTAGCGAATGTCCGGAATGTTGGGCTCCTTGCGGCGCAGGTTCCAGCTGTAGTGCAGCGTGTCCGTGCTGTCAAAGCAGATTATCGGACGCTTCCACCAGGACAGATACGACGCCGGGGAACGGGACTTCTGCGGGGGGTTTATAGGTTATGTGTGCAGGTGTTACGTATAGCTACGCTACGCGAGGGTAAATAAAAACTCTAAAACAACAACATTTTTGCGTCTTTTCGGGTTCCGGATGTTCGGCGACCTGGTCCCCGGCCGGAACCCTCTTCGAGACAAATCTACGGGTTCAATCACAGTTTTGAGCTTTGTTATCCAGGCGAGGAGAGAGAGCAAACTGTGTGACTAAGCTGTACACTTTTAAGGATAAATAATTTCGCTGGCCACCGCTAGGTGGCCGAGGTCACCGCGGGATTCTACGCCCAAATCGCGCTAGGCGATTGGCAAAAACCCGTCGAACAACAAAAAAAGCCAAACTCGTTACGTCACGCGATACAACGCGCGCGTGACATTGAGCCAAATAACACACTTTGTTTGCTACGATCGCAAAAAAGTATCGATTTGTGCACGTCCCTTCCCCCCTTCCGGTTCCACCCAGAGAAAAATCAAGGCAGGCTATGTGGGTGTGATTGATTTTGCCCAAACTTCTTCGATGGAACCGGAAGGAAGTTTCGGGAAGGTTTGCGCCTCAAAATGGGAACGAAAACGGAGCGTTACGATCGGGGCGTTACACCCTCCTAGTAGTGGTGACGCAGACAGAGGTAGCAGAAGCGGTAACGGTGCTTCGAGCAACAGGACAGGGAACAGGAGTGGGAGTGGGAGTGGTCACACTTGTGACAGGAAGAGGAACAGTGGCATCTTACGCAAGGATAGCACGGGTAGCACGGGTCACACGGGCTGCAGCACGGGTCGCACATTTTCGCGGGCAAACTTGACGGGGACGGAACTCTGCAATGACAGAGAGATTCCGTCAGCAATCTGGATTTACCTTCGGAGGTCACAAACCGGTCCAACTCACCAAAAAGTATTGATTTTTCTTCGGCCTTCAAACGTTTCTTCGCGGGTTATCCTTGATGGGTTCAGTTGCTTCTACGGTATCCAAAAGCTCCGGGAACTCTTCGAAACAGCTTCTTCTTTTTTTCTCGCACCGAATTCGCGTTAAAACTGCTTGTAGCAAAAATAAAATTTCCTCTTTTTTTTGCGGCACTTTGAATTTTTCTTGGGCTGTCTCCTCTTCTCGAAAGGGGTCCGTTCGTCTCGAGCTCCGGAAGGTTAATGCTTCTTGGGTGAGAAAATTTTCACCTACCCGCCTCGCCCAAACTGTTATTTTCCGTTACCATGGGATCAGCGCGCGGGGCGATCGTACTCAGCGCGGGGGAAATTTGAATTTTCCTTCAGCTTGCACGCAAGTTGGGCGCGGGTTGCTGAAGGGGGTGGCACTTTCAGAGGATGAGGTGCGTTTCAAATGCACGGTGGGAAGTGTAGAGCGATGTTGCGTGCAACGTGGGTCGGTGTTGTGGGTGGTTGACGTGCAGGGTGCGAACGTTTCAGGCGTTTCTGTGTGAAATGTGTTGACCAGGGGTTTGCATAAATTTTTTTTTTACAATTTCTATCACATTTATCGAGTTTAGTTGTGATTTAGGATTCCAAGAATCACCCTTTTTGTAGATGGGACACACGACACCATCCATCCATTCTTCTGGTAGTTTCTCCTCCCTCCAGATCTTAGAAATCACCAAGTGGATCGCCCTCGCCAACTGCTCTCCTCCATATTTGAAGAGCTCACCGGGTAACCGATCTTTACCGGCGGCCCTGTTGTTCTTCAGCTGCCTGATCTCCTTCTTCACCGTCTCCAGATCAGGTGCCGGGAACTGTTGGTCAGCAGCGGGCGGTCCAAGTTGGGTTTCAAAGCCGTCTCCATGCGCTACATCGCCGTTGAGGTGCTCGTTGAAGAACTGCTGCCACCTGTTCAACACCTCGCCTTTGTCCATAAGAAGGTTTCCCTCGGCGTCCCGACAAGTGTTGGCTTGCGGCGCATAGCCTTTGCGGGACCGGTTAACCTTCTCGTAGAACTTTCGCGTCTCGTTCTGCCGGAACAGCTGCTCCATTTCGGCGCGATCGCGATCTTCCAGCTGGCGCTTCTTGAGCTTGAAGACCGTTCTCTGCTGTTTCAGCGCTTGTTTGTATCTGGCCACGTTCTCATCAGTTGCGGCTCTCAGCTTCACCGCGTAAGCTGCTTTCTTCTCGTCAAGTAGCCGCTGGCACTCCTCGTCGAACCAGCGCTGCTTTCCAACTCGGACCGTACTACCTAGCGCGGCTTCAGCGGCATTGCCGATGGCCGAGCAAATTCTGCTCCATCCATCGTTGAGCGAGGCAGCGCCGAGTTCCTCCTCCGTTGGCAGGCTCGCTTCCAGCTGCTGCACGTAGTGCTGAGCCGCAGCCGTGTCCTGCAGCCGCTCGGTGTTGAACGGCGGTGGGAGCCGGCTCCGTCGTCGGTGGTACGTCGTCGACAGTTTTGAGTGCATGCTTGCACCCACCAGGTAGTGGTCCGAGTGGATGTCCGCACCGCGGTACGTGCGGATGTTCCGTATGTCCGAGAAGAATCGGCCGTCGATGAGGACGTGGTCGATTTGTGTTTTTGTTCGTTGGTTAGGCGATGTCCAGGTGACTTTGTGGATGTCTTTCCGGGGGAAGAATGTGCTCCGTACCACCATACCGCGGGAGGCTGCGAAGTTGATGCACCGCTGGCCGTTGTCGTTGGTGACGGTGTGCAGACTGTTCGGCCCGATCACTGGCTTGTACATCTCCTCCCTTCCTATGCGGGCGTTCATATCTCCGATGACGATCTTGACGTCCCTCTGCGGGCAGCTGTCGAACTTATGCTCCAGCTTCGCGTAGAACGCTTCCTTCTCGGCATCGGATGATTCCTCGTGTGGGCAATGTACGTTGAAGATGTGATAGTTGAAGAAACGGCCTTTAATCCTCAACCTACACATCCGGTCGTCGATCGGCTCCCAATCTATCACACGACTCCGCATCTTGCCCAATACTATGAAGCCGGTTCCCAGCTTGTTTTCGGCTCCGCCGCTCTGGTACATGGTGAGCTCCAAAGCATCATCCTCCCACATCTTTGCTCCCTTCCAGCACATCTCCTGCAGTGCTACAACATCGAAGTTGCGGGGTTTGAGCTCGTTCAACAGAGCGTACTCATACCCATCGAAACGTAGCGATCTGCAGTTCCATGTTCCGAGTTTCCAATCGGTGTCCTTTTCGTGCCTAGGTCTATGCCGTTTGTTCCGGATCCTTATTCCTTCTTGATTGTTCGTAATGATTTTGGTTTCGGTATGCAGCCGGATTGGGGCTGCGATACCTAGTCTCGGGGTGGGGCTGCCACCTTGAAGCTACCGAGACCCAGCTCCGGTTTTCTCTCGACACCGTAACGGGGGCCTTTCTCACGAGGCCTAACGGCATAGCTACACCCTCCGAAGAGGATGGAGCCCCCCTTCCCTGTCAGCATACTACCAGAGTTCCCACCGGGGTTGGTTACCCGATCTCTCCAATGGTTACTAGTATCCCGGCTAGCGCCGCGGGGAGGCCAGGGTATCGGAGTTACTGGACAAGAGGCTAAAGGACCGCTTGGTGGGTCTATTTTATTCCTGCGGTACTCGAAGTACCTATGGTACGCCATGTCCAGTCGTTCGCTAACCGTGGTAATAATCAACGAACCAGTTTTCAACCTACAAAAGTATTTTTTTTTTTCAGTGTAGGCTTACTATATCATAAATAAAAAAAAATATGATGAATTTCTTTTGCAATTATTTAATTTAGAAAATTGTGCTAAACTTAACCAGCAAACTTTTCACAAAAATGGTGAATTTGAAAATCTACTTCATTTTGTATTAACAGCGAGTTTTTCACCAATGTGTAACAGGTCGTATCGAGGGGCTCCGATTTGGATGAAACTTTCAGCGTTTGTTTGTCTATACATGAGATGAACTCATGCCTAATATGAACCCTCTACGACAAAGACAACTCTCTTAGATGCATTCGAAAGGTCTTTTGAAGCACTTCAAAATGTGCTATAGACATCCAGGATTGGTTTAACTTTTTCTCATAGCTTTTGCAAATTACTGTTAAAAATTGATTTTTTTAAAGCCTTAATATCTTTTTGCAACAGCCACCAACACCCATACTTTCATAAGTCAAAAGTTAGGGAATTTCATGGACTATAAACCCACGGTAATAACTTTAAAAAGAACTATTTGAAAATAGTATTCAAATGTTTAAAATATAAAATTATTTCCAAATGTCTATGACTGTAAAAGTATCCCTTAAGGGTACACAGCAACCAAGGAAATTGTCTTCTTTTTTCTAAAATTGTTGAACTTACTGACCCAATCCTGAAATAATGTGATAGTAAAAATTAACAAGTTTTGTTCTAAATCTTTATGAAAATGGTAGCTTAAGGCATGAATAAAAAATTATGTCTATTACCAAAAGAATCTGGTTGATGTGCACCGTTAAGCATATTTGTAGGACTTTAAAAGTGTGTTTTCGTAGCAACAATGGAATGTGTGAAATAAGTGATTAAGTGTGTGTGAGATAATGTGATTAAGCATTGTTTGCATAACAAAACATAAAACAAAGTTGATATCTACCTAATTTTAATTTGAGTTTTAATTCTGTTTAAAAAAAACGGTGATAATTTTGTTTCCTCTAAGTCGAATTCTATTTTTATTCTAGGAAATCTCTGAATAAAAAAAATATCAACCTTAGAATATATTCAACACTGAGCAAAATCGGCCGATTTGACATTTTTGACATTTTTATTTTTTGTTTTTCGATTTGGCACTTTTTGGAGTTCTCCCCAAGGAACAATGAAGCTATTTTGTGTCATTAGTCCACCCATAAAGGGCTACATACAATGTGGCAGTTGTCCGATTGAAAATGGTACGTAAATATTTGAAAATCTGTACTTTCAAAGAAATTTTCTGTTCGATTTGGTCTCTTCGGCAAAGTTGTAGGTATTGATGAAAAATATTTTGGTGTTTTTTGTTATTTTATTGTCAAAAAACAATTTCCATTTTTTCCACCGGATCTTATGAGAAAAAGCAGAACTTTCAAGAGATAGACACTTAAAGCTTAGGTTTTTTTTGGTTTTTAGATTAATTTTCATGTTGACCATGATTGTCCATTCCTAAAAAAATATGTTTTCTTTCCGAAAGGTTGATAAAATTTCAAATAAAATTGTCTAATAGACACTAAAGATTAGAACTCTGGTTGCTGAAATAAGGCTAATAAATGAAAAAGAAATTGGAAAATTCTCAGTCAAATATTCCCATGTTTATAATGCCAATAATTCAGCAACTAATGGTCCAATTATCAATGATGAAAAAAAACATTTGTAAAATTTTGATATTTTGTGATATCTTTTTCCTTCGAAAAAAAAAAACAAATTTCACAAATGTGTAATTTTAAAACACTCAAAACCAAATTTAAAAAATAAATAATGTATGTACAACTTTGGCGAAGAATTGCTTTACTTTTTGAACATCAGTTGATCTTTTTTTGATTATCATGAGTTAACTATGAATAATGGGTAATTCTCTACCAACTCACACGAAATCGGGAAAAGTTGCCCCGAGCCCGCTTCGATTTGCGTGAAACTTTGTCCTAAGGAGTAACTTTTGTCCCTGATCACGAGTCCGAGGTCCGTTTTTTGATATCTCGTGACGGTGGGGCGTTACGACCTCATTCCATTTTTGAACATGCGAAAAAAGGGGTGTTTTTCAATAATTTGCAGCCTGAAACTGTGATGAGATAGAAATTTGGTGTCAAAGGGACTTTATGTAAAACTAGACGCCCGATTTGATGGCGTACTCAGAATTCCGAAAAAACGTATTTTTCATCGAAAAAAACACTAACAAAGTTTTAAAAATTCTCCCATTTTGGAACATGTCATTTTATGGGAAATTTAATGTACTTTTTGAATCTACATTGACCCAGAAGACAATGTAGATTCGTAAAATACAATAAATTTACCATAAAATGACATGTTCCAAAAAAATTTACAGTCAAGTAACGGAAATGGGAGAATTTTTAATTTTTTTTAGTGTTTTTTTTTCGATGAAAAATACGTTTTTTCGGAATTCTGATTACGCCATCAAATCGGGCGTCTAATTTTACATAAAAGTCCCTTTGACACAAAATTTCTATCTCATCACCGTTTCAGGCTGCAAATTATAGAAAAACACCTCTTTTTTCGCATGTTCAAAAATGGAAGGAGTCGTACCGCCCCTCCGTCACTAGATATCAAAAAACGAACCTCGGATTCGTGATCAGGGACAAAAGTTACCCCTTAGGACAAAGTTTCACGCAAATCGAAGAGGGGTCGGGGCAATTGCTGTGTGAGTTGGCGAAGAATTACCCTAATGTAAAATAAAAATCAAAAACCTAAAACCCTATTAAACCTATTAAAATGAAAAAAGAACTCTGAGTTCCTTAAAAAAAGCATCGCCACGTGCCAGCTCAATTGATTTTGTGATCATCAAATCGATATCAAATCCAAAATTCGACACATTTTCTCGCAAATTGCCATCTCTTTTACATTAAGTTCACCGTATTAGTTGATGGGCAAGTTGCACACAGAAGACCATCGAGTTGTGTGGCTAAAGCTCATTTTCGGATTTCGTGAAAACCACAATTTCGATGTTATTAGACACACTCACGAACACACACACACACACACACACACACACACACACACACACACACACACACACACACACACACACACACACACACACACACACACACACACACACACATTTCGCATCACATCAAATTTTCTGATCTGCTGCTGCTGGGGCTCATAATTAGATGCTGGTTGATGTTTACATAAATAAACGTATGCTTCGCCCCATCCCCTCAAAAGTTGGGGCCCCCCACATCAGAGAGATGAAGATCTTTCGGTACAATTGGGCAGTTTTGTAATGGAAATGAGCTGTAATTACGAGGGGCGGCGTCGTCGTCGCCGTTGTAACGAACATGTAGGTCAATTCGAGACCACCTCATTTGAAGACGTCTAATTGCACCGACATCTTCAACTTTTGGCGCTCCAATGATGATGATTTCAAAGTCAAACGACGGTGCCACGTTCTTCACCTTTTTGGACGCCATTTCCTTGACTAGAGGTTGCCACTTTTCTTGGAACCGTTTTAATTGGGAGTGCGACCTCTGGCAGCACCGTTTACATTTATGACAAAGATTTAACTTCTTCGAAAAAAAAAAATAATATTCAAGCTTCTCGTAAAATATCTAATGAAAATAAATCTACATCCTCTCACAGCAGAGCGCACACTTCTCAAAGTGTATCATTAGACAACTCAATTAACCTCCACCCGCTGCATCGACATTACCGGGTAAAGCTTAGAATTAGTGTCGGCGGCAAAGACCCAACCATGGACCAACTTCTTCGCCGTCGAATGACGGTTCAAGTTCAAAGTGATCGCGGATCAACGATGGGAAGCTTAAGTGAACGGCTTACGCTATAGCCCAAGGAAACGACAAAACTGTGAAAAAGAGGTGTGAAAAAAGTGCAACTAATTGGGCGATTTAAAAGGGGGGGAGGTTCGTGGGTTGACCATGATCTTGATCTATCATGAAAGGAATGTTTTTCGTCTCGGCTGACAAGGTGAAAACTTCCGGAGTGAGGGGCGTCTTGATCAAGACTTGTGTTCTTAATTATCTTGCAAACTATTTCGTCTACATATATATTTTTTTTTTGCGCAGCATTAGATTTATGGCATTAGATCAGGGGTGACCAATGTATGGCCCGCGGGCCAAACGTGGCCCGCGGACCCGTTTTGAATTATCATGTAAAATGGCCCGTTGATCACTTGTAAAGTGATTTTATACTTTTTCAAAATAATGGCTTAATTTAAACATTTTTTAGCTAATCTTCTAGTCAAGGGTCCTGATTTTCGGTTCAAAGATCAGAAATCACTCACTCATCGCCGAGCGAATCTTTGCCGACTGGAGCTCGCAACCATTTGCAAGTGAACACTACGCTCAGGCTGCCTGCGATTTGCTCAATCGTTTCTCCCAGCGACACAAATTCTTCGTCAATTTCTTTGCCCACTCCGTCCGTTGACCCGAGTCACACACGAATACGCTCAGAGAGGAGAGAATCTAACAACATATCAGCTCGGCGCTCTTTTGGCCTGCACTACCACAGTTTGCCGCAAATTTGTATTTGGCATGATGGAAATTGCTTGTAAATGTGTCTTTGATGTCGTGTTATCAGCAACATTACAAAACACTTTTGATAACATAGATTTTAACCAGTTTTATAAATGAGATTTCGACTCAGCGACTGAGCGATATAACGCAATCAGTCTCTCTGAACCTTTCGCTGTACTACTCGATTGAAGTGAGAGGGAGAGCAAAGAGAGAGTATTCTGTAACTATTGATGTGTCATTCCTCTTCTCCCCCATTCAAAAATTGGCTCGTAAAATCATGGGCAAAAATATTGTTTTTTTAATCCGGCAAAATATCAATGTAAATTTAAGTGCAATCATGTAAAATTAATTAAAAATGCATTTCTCAGCGTTTCGAATCATTTTGAGCATGTTCTGGTTTATTCAAAAATAATTTGATTTTTTGTGCATTTAAGATGGTTAAAAGTTTTTTTTGCTAATTTTTTTTTGTCGAATCTTACATTTTTTGAAAATAATGATTGCAATTCAACTTTACGGCTTATAAAAACATTTTCTAAAATTTTTTGTTGAAATGTTGAAATTCTAGCTCTCAACGATTTTTTTATTAGGCACACTTAATTTAAAAATGAAGTTATTCCAATTTATACTCTTCACATTCTTTGAAGAGTAAATGAGCAATTCTCTACCAAAACCGGAAATGGATTTTATTTGTATTTTTTTATTTGGCTCAAACTTTGTGGGGGCCTTCCCTATGACCAAATAAACTATTTTGTGTGATTGGTTCATCCATACAAGTTTCCATACAATTTTGGCTGCTGTCCTTACAAAAATGGTATGTAAATATTCAAACAGCTGTAACTTTTGAGTGAATTTTCTGATCAATTTGGTGTCTTGGGCAAAGTCGTAGGTATTGTTGAGGACTTTTGAGAAAAAATAGGTACACGGAAAAAAATCGCAGATTTTTTAATCAACTTTTTTTTCACTTAAACTCAATTTCCCAAAATACGTATTTTTTTTTATTTTCGAGATTTTTGGTATGTTTTAGGGGACAAAAATCCGCAACTTTTGAGCCATAGAGAAACATGGTCAAAAATCTGCCGCCGAGTTATGAATTTTTGAAAAAACAGTGATTTTTGGGAAAAATCTAAGTTTTATGCAAAAACAAGTTTGACATTTTTTTAAATGCAAAATTGAATTTGCAATCGAAAAGTTCTTCACAGATTTTTTGATAAAGGGCTCCGTTTCAAGATTTAGTCACCGAAAGTTTGATTTTAGCAAAATATTTGCAGTTTTTCAATTTTTAAAAATAGTGGCCATAAGTGACCATTTCTAAAAATATTTTTTTGAGATGTTCAGAAAATTTGCTATGAAATTGTCCAAGAGACATGGAAGATTGGACCTCGGGTTGCTGAGACAGAGCCGCTTTTAGAAGAAAAAAAACACGAAAATTGAAGTTTTCTTAATCTCACCGAAACAACCCACCATTTTCTAATGACCATATCTCAGCAAATAATGGTTAGATTTTCAATGTTAACACATAAAAAATTCGTGAAATTTTCCAATCTTATCGAATAAAATATTTTGAATTTTTTTAAATCAAGACTAGCATTTTTAATGGGCATAATATTCAATGTTTGGCACTTTTAAAATGTTAGTCTTGATTTAAAAAATTTCAAAATATTATTTTCAAAAAGATCGAGAAATTTCACGAAGGTTTATTTTTTGACATTGATAATCGGATCATTAAGCTTAGAACAAGCTTGTCCGTTTGACGCAGTGGTGAACGCAGAACGCTGTGCCAGTTAGATTTTTCTATCAACTGTCAGTCGAACAATCTAAAGGGGTTGCTTTGTTCAATGGTCGATGACTGGCAGGCTATGATGACAGGCGCAAAATTTTGCGTTTGCGTCCAGGTCTGACGGACAATCTTGTTCTTACCTTTAGTTGCTGAGATATCGTCATTAGAAAATGGTGGGTTATTTTAGTGAGATTAAGAAAACTTCAATTTTCGTGTTTATTTTTTTCTAAAAGCGGCTCTGTCTCAGCAACCCGAGGTCCAACCTTCAATGTCTCTTAGACAATTTTATAGCAAATTTTCTGAACTTTTCAAAAAAAATTTTTTCAGAAATGGTCACTTATGGCCACTATTTTTAAAAATTGAAATACTGCAAATATTTCGCTAAAATCATTGGCTATATCTTGAAAACGAAACTCTTTATCAAAAAATCTGTAAAGTACTTTTCGATTGTAATTTCAATTTTTCATTAAAAAGTAATGTCAAACTTGTTTTTGCATAAAACTTCGATTTTTTCCAAAAATCACTATATTTTTCAAAAATTCAAAAATTTTGGGAAAATGAGTTTTAGTGAAAAAAAAAATTAAAAAAAAATTATTTTTTTTCCGTGTGCCTATTTTTTCTCAAAAGTCCTCAACAATACCTACAACTTTGCCGAAATTGATCAGAAAATTCACTCAAAAGTTACAGCTGTTTAAATTGGAGACTTGTATGCGTGAACCAATGACGTAAAATAGCTTATTTGGTCATAGGCCCCCACAAAGTTTAAGTCAAATAAAAAAATACAAAAAATAAAATTGGTCGAAATTGGCGGATTTCTTAGAGAGTTGCTCAAATGTATCTTTTGCAGGTAGGATTTTTATCAAATCTCAGATAAAAAATAAAAAAAAGTATTTGTATTTGTGATCAATGTTTTTTTTTTATGAAATAATCATTATTTGTAATTAAGTTATTCCTCTAGCACGTGTTGCATAACTTTTTGTATAAACTGATCATAAAATTAACTCACAGCTGTACAACAAGTACTCATCAAAAAGACTTCACCGGTATGCGTTTCGCAAATCGCTACTTGATGAGTGCAATTAAAACCTTTCCGCAGGATTGGATAATAATTTGATTAAGTTTTTCATCACCTCCTCCTTTCCAATGGTGCTGGTGGTGATATGTAAAGAGGGAGGTTTTTCAATTTAAACTCACCGAAAACAAAAACATTGACCAAAGTATGTGTGTGTGTGTGTTGTTGTGTTGTGTTGGACGAGACTAATGAATGGAATTATAATAATTAGAAAGAGAGGAAGCTGTGATGGTCGACGGTGGCACTAGTGACCAACTGATGGCTGGGGTGGAATTGTGGGCCATTCAGATGGATGTTCGGTAACATCACACAAAATGTCTCAGAAGAAGAAAAAAGCCACCAAGATTGTCCAGCTACTGTTGTTGTTGGTTTTATGTGACTGATGCTACTGTTGGTTGGTTGTTTGGTTGATGGTTATTACATTATTGTTTGCCAGCTTTGATGCGATGATGATGAAGATGCAGCAGCGCAGCATCATCAGACTCAGATAGCTGGAGAATGGAAGGGCGTTTTCCTCTTAGTATGTAACGCTTCACTATTTGCGAAGGAGGTTCGCAAAAGTTGTCAAGAGAGCTGTTCAAGTCATCTTCCTGCTGTTTTAATGATTTTTATTGCTAATTACATGGACTGTTATGGACATTTGCAGCATAAACGAATAGAGTCTGGGTGGAAAGTTTCCGGAACTCAAAAAATGTTTGCAATAGTTTTTTATATCTTTTTCAAGCTTTCGATAATTTTGCATTAATAAATAAATTTATATGATATTGTTTTGCTCCATAAGAATCTGTATGTCTTTGTTTAAAAAAAAAACTTTGTCAACTGAAATTTATTGTCATAAAATAATTTAAAAATAAATAGAACGGCATTAAAATATCCTACGATATTCAAAAACATTCAACAATCAGTTTTCCTCTGCTAAATTCCTCAGATTTACGACTTTTCTTTTTCACACCATTGTGTGCTTACATAGTCTTCCCTTCTCTTCTTGTATTAAGTTACTTTTCGCCAAAGTCCAGTGCTCTAATTATTCCAAGAGGCGCTGAAATTATTGTTTGCTTAGTGTAATGACTTCTTGCAAATACATCTTTCAAAAGTCACACAACTCCTCCCTCAACATGGCACAAACCGTTTTGTTTTGGCTTTGTTGCCGGCTGACGATGACGACGACGACAGGTAATTAGCTAAAAGTAATAGTTACTTTAGGGAACCCCATGCGGTCAACGTCGGACAATAAGTCGTTGCCTTAGCGAAATTAACAGTCGTACAAATGCAGACTTAACTTGAGACAAATACATTCCAGACGTTGGCCTCAAGTCGTTGAGACTTTGAGTTGTGACATCAGGTTCACGGGAATGGGAATGAAGTAACATTTAGTGCATAAATGGTTTTTAATTATAAGGGAGTAGTAACAGCTTCATTTAAGTCTGCCACAATGCAGTAATTACATTACAACAAAAACTTTTAAAACTCATAAATAAGAATTTTCCACGAGAGGGGGTGATTGATTTGAACAAATCTGTAATTTCTGTCATTTTTTCGCTTGTAAAAAAAATCGCATGAAATTCCGCGGAGGCAGGCGTTTTAAAAAAGTTGGAACGCTGTTTTTGATCGCATAAATTACAGATTTGATCAAATAAAGGTCAGCAAAGTTCTAGAATCATCTACACAGAAAAAAAAAAATGATGGTAATGTTCATCAGGAAATGGTGACAGATCTTGTGGCAAAAAAAGTGTAATATTACATCAGGAATTGGTGAATTTTAATCAGTTTCTGATAAATATTCCTCAGATTCACATTTTTACACATTTTTTGAGTAATAATATTCAAAAAATGAGTAATATTCAACCTTCAAAATTTTCAACATTCCAAAATTCAACATTTTTTTGCTGTGTAGACATCCTAACAAATTACTGGAAAGAAGAATCATCTTGATTGGTTGAGTTATGCCCCAGAACCATTGAGATTGGGTTACCGTTCCAACTTTTTTGGAGCCCTGGGCGTTGGAATGTTGAGACGATGATATTTATTTCTTTGTAATTTGCAATTATTTTTTCTTCAAAAAAATCATAATGTCTCTGGGATTTTTCTATTTTTAACATGGCGTGTTCTTTGAAAATAAAAAAAAATACATTTTAGGAAAAAAAAGATGTTTCAACACAGAAAAAAATGGTAATATTCATCAGTAAAGGTGACAGATTTTGTGTCAAAAAAAAAGATTAATTTTACCCCAGAAAATGATGAATTTTCATCAGTTTTTGATGAATATTCATTAGGTTCACATTTTTACACACAGTATCAAAAAATCAAAAAAAAAACACAGTATATATTTCTCAAAAAAAGGTAAAATTCAACCTACCAAATTTTCAGCATTCAAAAATTTAACTTTTTTTTCTGTGAAGTTCATGATTTAGTTTTTGAAAAACAGTTTTAAAAAGCATTTTAATTAAAAATATCAAATTATTCTGGAAAGTTTTATTTAGTTTCAAACATGACCAGTTAAGAAACCCCATTTTTGATGGTTTTGCATTGTTTTGAATGCCTAATCAATAATCAGCAGTTTTTTACAAAAAAAAAAATCCAGAATTTCAAAATAAGCGATTCTCTGCGAAATCTTGACTAACATTGCAAGTGGGCGTAGTATTGAATGTTTAACCATTTTAAAATGTTAGTCTTGATTCAAAAGTTTTTAAAATATTGTTTTCAAGAAGATTCGGAATATTTCACGAATGTTTCATTTTTTAACATTCAAAAACTGACCATTAGTTGCTGATGCATCGGCATTAGAAAAAAGAGGGTTGTTTGGGTGGGACTTAGAAAACATGAATTTTACTTGTGGTTTGGTTGAGCGTTTTAGCAGAATGCATTACTGTGAATACAAAGAGACGAGTTGTTCCTTTTAATTCCGCTATATATTTTTAATATCTTGACAGATACGTATTTCGTCTACTACTTGCAGACTTCATCAGTGTTCTGTTTTCGACTGAAGGTTCATCGCTGGTGTATCCATATTTGTAGTTACTGTAGGTACTACCTCCTCGAATTTTACTGTTTCTATTTTTTTAGCCGCTGTATCTCAGCAACCAGTGGTCCAATTTTCAATGTCTCTTAGACATTTTTATAGCAAATTTTATAAACTTTGAAAAAAATTCATTTTTTCTTTTAAAAAACGATCTTTTAATGGCTAAAACGAGGCAATTATCAAAAAATCTGTGATGTATTTTTACGTTTCAATTTCAAATTTATACTTTAAATGAAGTGAAATAGTTTTATGCATAAAATGTTATTAGTTTTTTCCAAAAATCACTATTTTTCAAAAACTCATTTTTTTCCAAAAAAGTTTTACCCAAATAATTAGGGTAGTGAATTTTCAAGGCAAATTAATAAAAATTTCGCAGCATTTTAGTTTTTGAAATCATGGATTTCACGATAATTTCACAGCACTCTAAAATCTTCTAAAAAAAACATGAAAAATGTTTTGTTAAAACATAATTATGTACAAAACACATTCTAAAAAGCAAGAAGTAGTAGAAATAAAATTATCAATTAAAAATATTTAAATTGTAGAATTTTCGTAAGCTATTTTAGTATTCTTAAGATTTTAGAAATTGATTTTGCTAAAATATCTCTAAAACGAAGCAAATCCTAAAAGTAGAATTAACTAAATAAATGTTAGAAAAATTAGTTTTTTTCATAAATTTCAGCACACGATTTTTTTCCTAATTTAAACAAAATTCAGGCAAATTTTATGTGCAGTGTTAATTATTGATACATTGAGCATTATTGCAACGGACAATATTTGAAAAAAAAAACTGTTTTAATTTTCCTTTGCATTTTTTCATTTTTTTTTAAACTTGAAAATGTACGAAAGAAAAAATCAATGCTTTATTACTCCGAAAAGATTTTTTTTTTACAATAATTGTTTAAATTTCGTGGCATTTCACGGAATTTACTAAATTTTACGGCCAGGAGCAAATTTCACCGATTACGCGGCTTCCGCGAAATCGCGAAAAATTACTAGCCCTACAAATAATTTATAATACAAATAAAATTTATTTACAATTGTGGTGGAAAATTTCTCAAATGATAATTTGAATTATTTCGAATTAAAAACAAGATTCCTTGAACAAAATTTTCTTACTTGAAAGAAAATAATGGTTTTCGAATAAAAAAATATTAAAAGTTTCTTTTTTCAAATCAGTTCAAACAATTCTTTAAAAATCTTTTTGAATAGTTTTCAAGTAAAAAAATTATAAAACATTTTTCCTACAATTTTAATTTCAGCAAAAAATATGCCAGATTTGTACCAATTGGGATCAGAAATAAATTGCCAGCTACTTTTTTTTAACTTAATTTTGAGTTATTTTGCTAAATATTTCAAAAGGTTCAATCTACATTGGAAACCCATGGCACATTGGTTGTTTTGAAAAAAGTACTCTAGGCATAAAGTTGTCTTCGAATCAATAATTTAAAAACAGACATTTTGATGAACCCAAAGCCATTTAATTGAATGTTGAATGTTGAACATTTTCAAAACAAACAAAAAATCTTTTAAATTTTCTGTAGAAATTATGAAGATTGGACTTTTTGGTAGCTAAAACACAGTCACAAAAAAAGATAGAAACAGGAAAAAACGTATTTTGGCTCATTACTCAAAAAATATGGATCATTTTCTGAACCTTTCGATAAAAAACAGAATTAAAATAGTAAAAAAAATCAAAGTTATCAAAAAACAAACCGATATGGGGCCCTATTTTAAATGTATGTAAAGTACTTCTTGGTTCCAAATTTTAATAATACATTTGAAAACAATATGCAGCTCGAAATGTTTTTTTAGCTTCTATAATAAAACCAAAAAATATAAATTGAAAAAAATATTTTGGCGCAAAGCGCAATTTTTAAATTTTGTTTAAAACCTGACATTTATTTTAGTTCTCAACGTTCTGCTCCAGCTGAAAGTAGTCAATTGTTCTTTAACATATGCAAGTAGCTAGAAATACCATCAACCGCAGAGAGATAAGCTTCTCGGTCTGTCCAGCAGTGACTTCTGTGCTTATTATTGCCCAATCAGCAACCGTTCTGCAGCTTCAACCTGTTGTTGTTGGATCTCTAGCCGAGGTTCGAGTTGGGAGGCTTCGCTGCGAGGGGGAAACCTGTAATTATTGCTGAATGTTGCATAATTTTCGCACTCGTGCAGATTGTGTGTGTTATTTGCAGTTTGCCAACCGCTTCTTCAAGCATCCATTACCGACACGAGGCCAATCGAACAGTTCTTAAGTTTAGCCAGACGGTTTTCTATTGTTTTTTTTTTTGCACCACGGATGAACTCTTTACTTTCAAGCCTTCCGAAAACATAGTATCTGTTTTGTTGTCACCGTAAAAATTTATAAAAAAGTTTTACCACAAATAATAAATTTTACAAAACCTTATCTTGTTAAAATTGTTTAACAAATATTTAAAAATTTCAAAAAACCAACTTCAGTTTTTGTCACAGTCTTTGATGACCTTCACAGCCTTACTCTCGAGTGCCACCAAGTGTTGATGGATGCGCACAACTTTTGAGCACCCAACAAAACTTATGTGGTCCAAAGGGGTGGTGGGTGGTGAAGCAATGCTCTTCGAATATCCGCAGGTGATCGCGAAACGTTGTGCGAGAAGCCATATAAACTGTTCGTCGCCGGTTTGCTCAACAAAGTTAGTGGAAATACGCAATGATCTGCAGCAGCAACAGAGACGAAAACATCAACAACAGCAGCGGATCGTACAAGGTTTAGAGGCCACTCGTGGAAAGTGATTAGTTGTGCGGCTAGCGGGAAATGGGTTTGGTCTTCTTCTTACTTTGGGCAATCGGTTTCACACTCGTTCAATTGGATGGCGTAATCGGATGTTTTTCGATTTTCGAATTAATTTTCCTTTAGTTTGCCATTTTTTGGGTAACCCTCGAAAGACGGATACAATTTGAGTTTTTTTTTTGTATAGTAAATTCAATACGATTTCTTTTCTGGACGTTTTTAATCAAAAATTTGAAAATTGAAAGACGTTTAAGAAATTCTAAAACAAAAATGAAAATAAATATAAAGAAAATTGTAAATTGTTTCAAGTTTGAATCTATTGCATAGTTTCATTTGTGTTTGAATATATATTCGCTATTTTTTTTTTTGCTGCTGCCTACAGTCCAGACTCGATTATCGACAGTATGGCTGTGTTAGAATATTGGAATTATTTATTTGTTTGTTTATTTATTTATTTATTTGTTGGATGAACAGGAAACCAACCACTCGAATTGGATAAATTTGGGGTAGCTGGACCTGTTTTTTTCTTATTGCGATTATTCGGAATATAAATTGAGTCCATTCAGTTAATTGAGACTTGCCAATTTCTTGATTTCATCTTGGTAAATGTGAGAATAACCCTCTAAATCTTCAAAAGGTTGCGTTTTTCAATATCGAACATTTCGGTACCCAAAAAAGTATACGCTATGGAAAAAAAAATTCAATTTATCGCAGTTTTAGTGGAATAAATTGACAAAAAACGCTCATTTTATTTTCAAAAAATCATACCTCGAAACTATCATAATAAACTCCTCCCACTTTTTAGTAGTTGACGTTTAATTTGTATATTGAACCAATGATGGCTAGGGCGCTTTTAACCTTTTCATCAAATTTTAAATTTTAGTACTTTAGACCGAAAAAAGCATTACTATTTTTTCAATTGTTTTTCATTTCTTCAAGAATTGTATTATAAGTATAACAAACTTTACCTTCTTTTTTCATTTTTTTTTAATTTTAATTAAAAATTAAGACAAAAAGTAAAAAATTATGAAAATTATGTGGAAAGTATTGAACAGTTATCCAATGAAGTTGGACGTAAAATTCAATTCGGACTCATAAAATTTTTGAGATTAAAAAAAATGCACCGTTTCGAGTGAGAGCCATTTAAGGATTTTTATAGTAAAATGTCTTCATTTATTTTGTAAAAATGCCCAATAAATAATCAATGGTGATCCGAACTTAAATTGGAATGTATGACAAAAGGTCGAATGCCAAAAGGTCGAATGGACAAAAGGTCGAATACCAAAAGTTCGAATGGAAAAAAGGATGAAAGTGGACAAAAGGTCGAATGAACAAAACGTCGACAGGACAAAGGTTCGAATAAAAAAAAAAAAACATTTTAATAAACAAATATTTTGAGGTGAGCCTAAAAACACAAATATTGAAAGCCACTATAAAAAGATGACTTGAACGTTTTTCTTTTATTTCACTTGAATATTCTTAAAAACTTTGAGGTCTTCTCAATAAAAAATATTTATCTTTAAAAATATAAATAAATACGATCGATTGTATTTATATATACAGCACTGTAAATTTGAAGAATCTAAAAGCCTATAAAATATTCAAACGATTTTTTAAAATAAAACAAAAATTTACAACATATTGTAGAAGTGGTATTTTTTAAAAGAACCGCTATTATGTGAAATAATGGAAAAACTCAAAAGGACATCAAGAGAGTCAAAAATAGGTTATTTAATTTAAAAAAACTCAAAAAATATTAAAGATGTGGACAAAAGAACTGCTCGTGTTTGAATGAATGGAAAAACATCCAAAAATATTTTGACAACCAAGGATTGGTTGGTTTTAAAAATAAAAAATTGGCTTCCAAAATATTTTAGAAGTTCAATATTTTTTGGAAGGAACTGCTCATGTTTGAAAGAATGGAAAACTCATTAAAATATTACGGCAAACAAGAAAAGGTTGTTTTTAAAATTCAAATAAAAACGTAAAAAATACTTTAGAAGTGGAACATTTTTTTTGAAGAACTGCTCATGTTTGAAAGAATGGAAAAACTCACCAATATATTTTGACAATCAAGGATTGGCTGTTTTAAAAAATAAAATAAAAACTAGAAAAACATTTTAGAAGTCGAACTTATTTTGGAAGAACTGCTCATGTTTTAAAGAATGGACATGTTTTCAAAAACTGGTTTAGAAATTATTCTGTTTATTTAAATAAAAAAATGTTTATTGCTTGCTGAATGGATAAACCAAGGAAAAACCCAGATTTATTTGTGAGAAAATATTTTGTTTCAAGATTGTTTTAGAAGTTTACAATTATGCACCCAAAATTCAGAGTCGAGATAATCGTTCTCTCAAAATTTATTGAGGGCTCAGTGCCAAAATCGATAGAATAATGGTACCAACTCACACTATCATAACAGATGAGTTCATTCGTTAGTTGAATCAATAAATCTCCAACAAGTGTCATACATCGACTTCTGACTTCTCCTTGGTCACCAAGCTGTGGTGGCCGAGGCAGCTAAGTCATTGGATTGATTTGTCAAAGGTCTCTGGTGCGATTCCCGTTGTCGACACTTTTGGTTTTTTGTTTGACGGATGAACTTTTTTTGCAAATGAACCTCGAGAGAATAGTTCTATCGCCCATCTCGAGCTGTGTTCTCTGCGTCCGTGAATGGTACCACTATTCTCTCGACTTGAGACCATCATTCTCTCGAACTAGCGCTGCCAATTTTGGGTGTAATTATTTGTTTCGTTTTTTTCATTCGACCTTTTGTCCTTTCGACCTTTTGTCCATTCAACATTTTGTCAATTCGACCTTATGTCTTTCGACTTTTTGTCGCACATCCCTTGAATTGCTGTGATTTTGCGTTGAAAAGAAACAAAATTGTGAATAACAAGTTTTTCTAAGCGCTACCCAATCGGCCTTAAAACAAACTCGTGTTAAATTTTCTCAACTTTTCGAAAAGAGAAAATGTAGATTTATTAAATATTTCATCTGGAGATTTTCTCTATGTTCTCTAAGTCACATAAAAAAAATAAATATTGTAATGAGGAAAAGTTTCTCTAAATCTAATTTTAGTTAACTTATTATTTTTCCTCCACACCATTTTTTTCTGAATAGCTTAAATCATAACCTACAACTTTGCCGAAAACACCAAATCTAGAAAAAAAACAAAATGGTTTATTTGGACCTTAGGAAAATGAAATTACGATTTGCGAAAACGTAGAGAATTTATTTAACAGTTTGATAATAGATCAACTGTAAGAATGTTTGTATTTTGTGATATTTTTTTTTTATTTTGGAAGTTAGGCTTGACACATAAAAAAAATAACAAGCCATAATTTTTATATTTTAGTAAAACTTGTTTTGAAAAATTCACTTCTCAGTACTTATTAGTTTTTGAAAAATCTAAGATTTGAAAACTTTTTGCATTTGTTCATTAAAATTCCAAATATTAATAAAATAAAAAAAAATACAACAGGTTTAATCAAGGTAAAAGTACATTATTATTTATTTTTAATTTTAAATATTAACATTATTTGACAGTTGAGGGTTACTTGCAAGGATCACCTTTGATTGGACGTTTCACATCGTTGGAAATATTATTTTGGTCAAGCTGTTACAAAAAGAAAGCTCCATCACTCTCGTTTGCCAATAGCTATTTCTGGTCAGTCTATATTTAGCTTTAAAAATACTGTTAATTTATAATGTCCGCGAATTGGAGATGACCGTATAACATCGCGTCGATAATGGCTGTCGTAAAGATATCGCTTCCTCTTCAATTTGCTGGTTATCTTTGATAAACCAAGATAAAACTGAAGTTAATTGGTGTCGGTTTTGAAAGAAATGATTTATCAGGCATTTTTCAAGTATTTCTGTTTTTTTAAACAGCATTTTAATTGGACTTTTAACAAATTCTCTGAAAAAAAAGTAGGCGAACTAGAAAGAAATTCGATTGCCTCAATTCACTTTCCGTATCAGGTCCCAGAGGTGCACCCACTCGACTCGTTCAACCACTTTGGCTTAGCGTCTTAATGGAACATGCTGTTTTACAGCACCGACTCTCAACGACTTCCCACACATGCTACTCTTTTCCTCATCGAACCCGGCCCCCCTCTGAAGAACCAGTCAAACCAGCACGTGAGCACGTTGATTTACCAACTCTTGCAGTTGTAGTTCTTCATTTTCAATTCGCTTCAGCTTATCTGCGGTTACAACCATTCAAGATCTGCCCAATTCCGTACAGACACACTCGATGCTGACCCCGATTCTGGCGGTGGCCATTTAGATTCTGCGCTCTGAAGATCGCGATTTTGGCCAAACTCTTTGGTGGCTCTTCCCCTCCCCAAAGTTCGGTGAGTACTTTCTCATTTACCGCTAACTTTTCACGCTCGATATTGCATGTCCACACAGTTACCCTACCGGCTGGATCTGCCACTGCAAAAGCCTCATGGTCTGCAGCCTTGGGCTCCGACTGGTTTTGGAAGTGTTGTGATGTGCGAGTCTCGCGCGCGGGAGGTTTTCCGCTGGCGAGATCTTGCGAGAGGTTGGGGAAGTTGTGGGGGAATGTTGTTTTTCAATTTTCTATTTCCAGCTGTGGGCATGCCTTTAATAACTGGTAGTTGCTGCGCTCTGAGAAGCTAACTGGGTCACTCCAGTGACACACTATGGGGCTGGATTTATGCTACTCACATGTGGGCTCCGGTGTGATCTCTTGACACAATTACTGTGTTACATTTGATAAAAAATTTAGAATGCAACGAATCCTCTCTGCGATAAATTTAATGTAGGCCTGGCCGTAATCGATCACAACCTATTTTTGGTCAAATTTCGAATTGTGACAAAAGAACACAACACCAACGACTTACTCAAAACGAGACTTGCTGCCGGCTTCGAGTGAGTTCCTTGACTCGAGTCTGGTTTCATACGTAGCATATATATTTTACTTTTTTCAATGTCAAGCATTTCTTTGCTTTAAGGCCGCAGGAAGAGGAAGTGTTAACTGGTGTGGAAAACTGGTTGGTTAGTAAGCAAGCATGCCAGCCGTAAAACTGGTTGACCAGCGGCAGATTGTGGAGATCTGGGAATCTGGGAAAGACTTGGAGTGGGTGAACGGAAAAAGTCTGGTTTATGTTTGAAGATCATTCATCACTTCCTCATAATTTGGTTTGTTTGCTCTCCTGTTCAAATGGGACAGTTTTTACGGTTTGGGGAGTTTGCTGTGTTAAAAAGCGTTTGGTGAATATTAAATTAAATTAGCATCAGGAAGTAAAATAGTGGGTTCATGTTTCTTCCCCATTAAAAATAACAATTTTTTTTAATAAAAGTCAATTTTTTGAAGCCAACTTTAGCCGGAATGCCAATTGCATTTCTGCACTAAAATGCGCACATAAAAAGTTACGTTTCTGCAGCTTTTACCTGTTGGACAAAATTTATGAATTGTCATAAGAAAAATAATTGTTCAAGCTGTGAGTTAATGATCTCAAATTAACGCTCAACCAATAGATAACTTATTCCGCAAGCAAGGTGATAAAAACCATTACATCCATTATTGACGATGTAACGCGGTCATTTCAAGTCGCGAACGAAAGAAATTAAATACAGAAACTATTTTTAGGCCAGACAGAAATTGATTTTTAAGCAATTATCGTCTGGCTTTCTTTTTTATGATGCAGCGACGATTCGATTTTTCAGACTTTATGTTTCACCTCGGCTCATGTCTAGGTCGAGGTCGTAGTTCAAGCCTCAGAAAAGCTGTTGGTATCAAAGCATAATTAAAAAAAAATTAATTAAAAGTTATTTTCTTGGTTATTTTTGTTTTTTGTTTTTTGTTTTTTTTTTTTTTTTAGTTTTTTGTTTTTTTTTTTTAGTTTTATTTTGAATTAAACTTACAAAAAGTTTAGAAAAGTTAGTGTGAAACAAATCTTACCTGTACTACAGAAATTTTAAATTTAAATCGAAATGAAAACAAACTATACCAAAATAGAAGCTCATTTTTAACATGGAAAATAAAACAATTCTCTAGCAAAATCATGAAATCTCAAGTAAAGCTATATAAAGGTAAATGATCTGTTCAAAATAATTGCAAAAAGAGAAAAAATAGAGCAAACTTATGAAAAATTAAGGCCAAACAGCAATAAAGATCGAAAAAATATAAAATTCATTAAAAAATATTTAAAAATTCAAGAGGATCACCAAATTTTTAGACTTTTAAATGGTCCTTAAACTTAAAAACAACTCTGAAACTGGAAAAAATACTTGCAAAAGATTGAAACAATTTTGAAAGTCTAAAACTGGCAATAATGCATGAAATAAATAAATAAAATTAGGTTAGGCACACAATAATGTTGACACAATTTGAATAAGCCAAATCAGTGTGTGGTTCATTAGAAATTTAAACAGAAATCCTTTGCTACTTAATTTCCGTGAAAAGTGATCCCTTTACATAACCTTCAATTTACTTAAAAGTCACGTCGCAAACCTGTTACGAAAGTCGAGACTTCATCAAATTTCCCCAAATAGAGAAGGTTCCACACTTTGCGCGCGCTCAAATTCGCGCAAACATTCACATCACCAACGAAAGGCACGTTTTTCAGCAGGAACAAAAAACTGAACCTCGCCCGCCATGTCCTGCTGACCAAACAAAGCCAAAGACAAGATGTATTAAATTTTTCATAACTTTACAATCTTTTGTTCAAACTGAACCGCAGAACACGTCCCAAGCGCTTCAGGTTGCACCACAACTCTGCTGCAACAAACACACGTCAAAACAAAACAAAGCCGCGGCTCGCACAAAACAAAAACATAAACATAAAACAGCTGAGCGCGTCGCAACATGATCGGCGATCGTTTGTTTTTCCTCATTTTCCAACGCTCTCGCGATCGCGAGCGAAACTTGGCCCAAACTTGGCAGCGTGCCGCTCTCCCTCTCGCGCTCGCTTATCAACGCTGCTGGAACACGGGTTCGGCTCCGGGCGTCGCCTGCTACGACCGTCAGTCTACCGAACCTAACGTTACCGAGTGGATGTGCGATCGAGTCGTCCGCGGAGAGCGAGAGTGGAGTTGCGCGAGAACCGTTCGAGTGTTTTTTTTGCGCGACTGCTTGGATTGCGCTTTGCATGCAAGTTCTGTTTCCGTTCAGCGCGGATCTTCCGACGAAGTTGCGGTTACGGTGAAGATCGCCTACCTTGGTGAAGAATGATTGTCTGAGTTACGTTTTCCGATGCAAGGGAAAACGCGATTTACCATGGCATGAGAAATTCGCACCCCAGAGTGTTCGACAGCAGTGAGCTGGAAGTAGCCGGCTAGGTTGTAGTTCAATCGACTAACAGTTAATTAACTGTTTGTGAAGTTGTGAGGAAGAGTGTTGTGTTGTGGTGTGTTGAGGGTGTTCGTGTTCAGCAAAGAAGCACGACCCGTCGCGTGGTTTTCGAGAGGCCTTTACGCGGGTGTCAGTAACAGAGTCAAAAGAGAAAATCCAGGGGACGACCTTTTTTCGCACAACAAAAAAAGTGGATCAGATCGAAAAGTGATTTGCACGGAGCTGTGTCTCATTAGTCGCAACACAGAGAGGAAGAAGTGAGCGATGACAGTGAAACTGTGAGAAACAACAGCAGAAAAAGAGCATTAAAAATAATCAAAATAGAAGAAAGTGAGGAGGAGGCGGAGCTGCGCAGAGTAATTTTTGGAAGCTGAAGACCGGTGGCGCCTCGTGACGGCGGAATCGCCAACTTTTTAAGCGCTTGAAACAAACAAGAGGCAGAGCGATAAATGAAGCAATAGGTAAGAAGACGGCACTGTTTTGATGGATGAAAGCGTGCGACTTGGAGTCTCGACTCGACACGGCTAGGGAAATGAAGTTTATGTCAAACGTCGTTAAAGTTATGATACAGCAAGCTACCGACCGTCAAAGCGTGCTTTTTGATGGTGATGATGCGAGAGAAATGTCATCCATTACGTGAATGCGCGGAACGGTACTTTCGGGGTGTAAAGGGTTATGGCGCGGGAAAACATTCCAAACACCACCACGGCAGTAAGGCGGGGATTAAGTCAAGAAGCGCTTAATTTATGGGCAGAGTGTAAAGTTTGTTTTTTTCGGACATTAAAATCGCGGATTTGTTCACCGCAAGGGGAGAGACGGTTGTCAGGGGGTATGGGTTTTAAAAAGAAGCTTTCTTTTGGAATGTTTCGTTTGTTTGAAGGGATTTAAAAACGTTATGTTAACTAGTTGTAACCTAGCTTGCGTAACAAATTAAGTACATCGCTCATTTGTTTTTGTTTCAATAATTATTTTCCCCGATGATTGTTTCTCTTTTTTATTTCTTCTCTTATTTTTTCCAATTTTTCCAATTTTTCCCTACTCTATTAAACTTAAACATCATCTGATTTACCAAAACTTTTGTTACACACATTTTATTATTTTCAAACTGAGCAAATCTCTACGAAGTTTCTCAATTTTTTACATTTTTATTTTCTGCATTCTTTTTTGTTTGGCTAGAGCTTTGTTGGGGCCTTTCCGATGATCAAAGAAGCCATTTTGGGTACTAAGTTCACCCATAAAAGTCTCCATACAATTTTGGCAGCAGCTTATACAACAATGGTACGCAAATATTCAAAAATCTGTACTTTTTTCTGATCGATTTAGTGTATTTGGCAAAGTTGTAGGTATAAATGAGGACTATTCAGGGAAAAAATGGAACGAACTTTTTTTCCGATTCCTAATTTTTTTTCGAAAATTTATTTTCGAGAATAAGTTGTTGCAACTTTTGAGCCATAGAAAAGTACGACAAGAAAATTTGGCATGAGTTCTGATTTGTTTGATTTTTTTTGTATAACATAGAAACATATACTGACTGGTTCTAATGTAAAATCGAATTTTCAATCGTAAAATATTTCACAGAAATATTGATGAAGTGCTTCGTTCAATATGGTCTTTTAAAATTTGATCTTAACTAAAACTTGGCAGAAAGAATATCGAATAATCATACAAAAAATCCTGAATTCCTTTAAGAAGCATCAAAGGCTGGTTGCTGAGATAAATGTTATAAAATGAAACATTTGTGAAATTTTCTGATCCGTTCGAAAATATGTTTTTTGGAATTATTTTGGAATTAAAATAAACTTTTCTAAAAAGCACAATGCTAAACAACAAAAAAAAAAAAACGATTTTGGTTTTGATTCAATACTAGATGTGAGCAATTCTCTACGAAATCGGTCTTTTTTTTAGAATTTTAATTTTTCTATTTTATAATCCGACTGAATCTTTTTTGGTGCTTTTGGTATGCCCAAAGAAGCCATTTCGCATCATTAGTTTGTCCATATAATTTTCCATACAAATACAAATACAAAAACTATACATGAAAATTCAAAATTCTGTATCTTTTGAAGGAATTTTCTGATCGATTTGGTGTCTTCGTCAAAGTTGTAGGTAAGGATATGGACTACACTGAAAAAAAATGGTTCAAGGTAATTTTTTTTTGATAATTTTTTATTTAACTTTTTGTCACTAAAACTTGATTTGCAAAAATCTCTTATATTTTTTTTCATTTTTTAATATGTTTTAGAGGACATTAAATGCCAACTTTTCAGAAATTTCCAGGTTGTGCAAAAAATCTTTGACTGAGTTATGAATTTTTTAAACAATACTATTTTTTTCAAAAAATCGAAATATTGGTCGCAAAAATTTTTCAACTTCATTTTTCGATGTAAAATCAAATTTGCAATCAAAAAGTACTGAAGTGAATTTTTGATAAAGTTTTCAAGTTAAGGCCATTTATAGGTAACTTTTTTCAAAATAGTCGCAGTTTTTCATTTTTTTTAAATAAGTGCACATGTTTGCCCACTTCTGAAAAAATATTTTTGAAAAGCAGAGAAAATTCTCTATATATTGCTTTTATGAACTGTGTTGATACGACCCTCAGTTGCTGAGATATTGCCCTGCAAAGGTTTAAAAACAGGAAAATTGATGATTTCCAAGTCTCACCCAAACAACCCACCATTTTCTAACGTCGATATCTCGGCAACTTATGGTCCGGTTTACAATGTTAAAATATGAAATATTCGTGAAATTTTTCGATTTCTTCAAAAACAATATTTTCAGTTAAGACTAACAATTCAAATGGGCCATATATTCAATATTACGCCCTTTTAAAATGTTAGTCTTGGTTTAAAAATTTTGAAGATATTATTTTCGAAAAGATCGGAAAATTTTACGAATGTTTTATATTTTAACATTGTAAATCGAACGGTAGGTTGTTTGGGTGAGACTTAGAAAACATCAATTTTTATGTTTTTTAACCATTGCATGGCAATATCTCAGCAACAAAGGGTCGTATCAACTAAGTTCAAAAAAGCAAAATTTAAAGAATCTCAGCTTTTAAAAAATATTTTTTTCAAAAGTGGGCACTAATTGCACTAATTTAAATAAAATCATAACTACGACTATTTTCAAAAAAGTTACCTAAAAATAGCCTTAACTTGAAAACGGTGGACTTTATCAAAATTTCACTGAAGTACTTTTTGATTGCAAATTTGATTTTACATCGAAAAATGAAGTTGAAAATTTTTTGCGACCAATTTTTGAATTTTTTGAAAAAATCAGTAACTTGGTCAAAGATTTTTTGCACATGCTGGAAATTTCTAAAAAGTTGGCATTTGATGTCCTCTAAAACATATCAAAAAATGAAAAAAATAAATAAAAATAGTGCTTTTTTGCAAATCAAGTTTTAGTGACAAAAAGTTAAATTAAAAATCATCAAAAAAAATTTACCTTGTATCATTTTTTTCAGTGTAGTCCATATCCATACCTACAACTTTGCCGAAGACACCAAATCGATCAAAAAATTTCTTCAAAAGATACAGATTTTTGAATTTTCATACATCATTTTTGTATGAACAGCTGCCAAATATGTATGAAAAAATATATGAACGAACTAATGATGCAAAATGGCTTCTTTGGGCATATCAAAGGCACCAAAAAAGTTTCTGTCGGATTAAAAAATACAAAAAAAAAATCGAATGACCGAAATCTAAGAGAACTTGCCCGATTTAAGCGTGACACTTTATGGATGATGCCTAGGTTTCCAATCCAAATTTACCAGATTTCACATTTCTTTCAAAATTATCCAAGACGACCAAATAAAAAAAGTTTTGTTCTATCATTTGATATGCCAAATTTCGTAAAATAAAAAGTGACATTCATCAAAAGATGGTTTGGGATTTTTATGGTTAATCAAACCAATTGTTATAAATATATCTAGGACATTTCATGACAGTTGGGTAATTGAATGCCCCAAATAAATTCAACAGACTAAACAAAATCATAACAATGCTAGCAGAACTGTTGACATAACGTGTCAGTGCTCATTCCAGTTACTGAGCCCTTTGTGTTGCCACAAATTACTAAACTCATCAATTTTCACTTAACCCACCTCCTTATGAATGCTGCAAACCGGCACCAACTCCAAAACACCAGGTTAACTTCGACGACCGTGACTTCTCATGCAGGCGTGCGTTACACAACGAAATTCGCTCTTCGCGAACCGACGTCAACGGCTCTTCAAAAACAAACCGCGTTCTCGGCGAAGCTCTTTAAAAAAAACGCTCGTCGGCGTGCAATTTAACATTTGGAAACACGTTTGTTTTGTATACAAATTGTATCGTCGATGTTGTTGCACGCAATTATTTGCTGAACCTCGGCGGTACAACTCAATCCGACGTCGCTGAAGAGCCGTCTGCTCATCATTTTTTATCTGCGCACAACTGATGTTGGCTGCCTGGTACACCGATAACCTCGATATCATATATTGTAGCATATAAAATTAAAATTTGCTTGAAGAATTCAAAGCCAGCGCCGCCTTCGGCGGCAAACTTTTCCCCTCTCGAAGCTTTCTGTTTGTACTTTATTTTGTGTAGTGTGTACCTTTCAATATCTGCAATTTCTACCAGTCTGCATTTCTCCCCTTCAGTCTACTCCCCCCCTCACCGCAGGATGCCACAAATTGATGAAATAAGTTAAATTTCATTGGAGCAATTTTCTGATTAAAGTGAAGACTTAATTCAATCAGTCATGTTTTCGATGCTGCTGAGCTGCTCCACTCGGGCTGAAAGTATGATTCATGGCTTGTGGTGCCCGAGCAGATCGATGCAATGTGTAATGTGCGATGATGGGTGCGGTGAAAATCT
The DNA here is from genome assembly GCF_015732765.1 of Culex quinquefasciatus. NCBI lineage: Eukaryota > Metazoa > Arthropoda > Insecta > Diptera > Culicidae > Culex > Culex quinquefasciatus. Next base: position 56,086,656 of record NC_051862.1, on the reverse strand, counting down.
TGAGCGCGGCTGCAATTGATGGGCAAGTCCGAGTTTTAAAACTCTCCGGCACGTTCGGAAGAACTGGGAAGCGATCGAACGGGCGAGTTTGCCCAGTGGGATGGATCGCGATAACGGGGGTTGGATTGGATTTTATTGGTGTTTCCAATTGAAGATGGAACCAATTGTGTGGGATATTAAGCAAGCGATTGGGTGTTACTGGTGGGATGATCTTGAAAATAATTTAAGAAAATCGATTTGAAGCCATTCAGGAACAAGAGATCAACTGACTTTTAAAACTGTTGTTCGAAAATTGTTTCAAATTGTGCCAGTATGACTGAGACTCACATCGTTTCTTAACAAGTTATTAAAAATTGTAGGTCTGGAAACTATATCTATACGTATCTATACGTCATCAATCGGTATCAGTAACCAGTATCTTTCTTTTATCTTCAAGGACTTCACTGCTTAGGCTCCTAGAGTGTTTGAAAGAACGGCAGAGGGATGCGGGATTCAATCCAATGACTTCTGGATTGTGAGTCCTGTGTGCGGTCCGATTGATCCACACAGACGGCAATTTCAAAACAATAACTAATTGGCTATGGCAATCTTTGAACATTTTAAAACGTGTGGCTGTAATTCGAAGACCACCAACTTGACAGCGGGAAGCAAAGTCAGTAATTAGTTTGTTTCTTACGCAAACAACATCCAATAAATTGAATCAATTTCCAAAAGTTTCTGCTCGTACCGCCAGCCAGCAATACAAAGGGGGGAAACCCATTAAATCGCACTCTTTGCCGAAGGAAGCTTCGGCTGCACATCTCGGAAGCTGCTGGGCTTCCAAGTCTCGGCAGTTTGCATACAGGTACGGCTGAAAGCATTTCCGCACGAAAGGGCCTCCAGTTTTTTTTTTTGCTTGGCAAGAAACCAATTGTTTCGCATGTCTAGGCTGGCAGCAGTCGATGGATCCATCATTACACATCTTCCGAGACCTCGACGAGCAGACGGGAAACGCACCATAGAGTTAATGAAATTTACCTTACTTTGTTTGGGAGCTGGCTTCATCGCTATTTTTCTTATCTATATGAACACACTAAACCAACCGATCATGACCAATAATGTGAACATCAAGGGGGAGAAAAAAAAACTCAAACACAAATACACGCCCGAAGTAGAGGTGTATTTGTTATCTGAATCTCTCGTTGAAACCACACACAGACAGCTTTGGGGTCCATCCAAATTGCTTCTTTTAGAGGAGTAACGATAGAAGAGGAAACCAACAGAGTAAAAAAATCGTTCGAAGAAAGTTTTTCAGCTTTGTTTTGCTTCAGCCAACAACGGTGTTTCAGTGCTGTTGACCACATAGGCGACCTCCAGAAGCAGCAGCATCAGCTGAGGCACATATGAGTACAGGGAAAACTGGATAGTTGGATAGTAGTCCTTCGTATTTTAATCAAAAATCAAATTAGGCATAAAAGTTACATGCATAACAGCAATTCCCTGAGCTTTCGGTATGCCCTAAGAAGCCATTTTACATCATTATAGGATTACAGTCGTGCCTCGGTTTAGCACCGCATATGGGGGATGCAAAACCGAGGCGTGCATAACCGAGGTACAGAGCTTATGGGATTTTGGCTATATGGGAGACATTGGCTTTAATCGTAAGAAAAATCATGCAAACATCAGAAAATTATAGTGTTTTGGAATCGGGATGATGTCCGCTATCCATTAAAATTATTATTTCATGAAAAATTTCACAAAAATACGTAATTTTGCTGTATTTCGAAAATGCATATTATTTCTCTAAAGAAACCAAAAATTTATTGTTATTGCAATATGGGTATCAAATGATCAGGTTTTTTTTTATACATTTTGGATGTAACAATAACACTTTTAGAAAATACTCAAAATTTTCACAAAACTACGTATTTTCCAAAAAAATCTCAAAATTTCAATTTTTACAATAAGGGTATCAAACGATCAGGATTTTTTCATACATTTCGAATGTAATAACAACAATTTTTAGAAAATACTCAAAATTTTCACAAAACTACGTATTTTCGAAAAAAAAAAATACTCAAAATTTCAATTTTTACAATATGGGTATCAAACGATCGGGATTTTTTTTATACATTTCGAATGTAATTACAACATTTTTAGAAAATACTCAACATTTTCACAAAACTACGTATTTTCGAAAAAATACTCAAAATTTCAATTTTTACAATATGGGTATCAAACAATCGGGATTTTATCATGCATCACGAATGTAATAAAAACATTTTTAAAAAATACTCAAAATTTTCACAAAACTACGAATTTAAAAAAAAGTACTCAAAATTTCCGTTTTTACAATGTGGGCATCAAACGATCGGGATTTTTTCATACATTTCGAATGTCATAAAAAAATTTTTAGGAAATACTCAAAAAATTTACAAAATTACGTATTTTCGAAAAAAACCCGATTTAATCCCACCTGGGGTGAGATAGAGCCTTTCTTACAAAAGGAAGTTAACGGCAGTTGATTTTTTTTTTCAAAGAAATAGCAAAATAAAGAATGGTCCATTCATAATACAATTCGAAACTCAACCATATTTTTTCATATAACTGAAAAGCGCTGGTTTTTGCCCCATTTGCCATGGCCGGTTGTAAGCTGTGCTCGCACACAAGCATTTTCGATTTTAAAATCAGAACACATGTTTTTTGCGACAGAGATTTAGCTCACAATTTGCGATGTTCATAATGTTTTCTGCATATCGCTAAATTGTTCGTATTCTCTGAATGTTTTTTTGCACTTTTCAAAATATTAAAAATTAACGAGAAAACAAAATAATTCCGTCTTGCTCCAGAGCGTTAAAGTGGTAACAAAATGACTGGCAGAAAGTGTTTCAACACACGAGAATTTGCCGTGTTGTAAACAACGATGTAACGGTAAAGCCGCATAAATGTTCTTGAAAGCTTTGAAACGCCTACTGTAATTCACTAAACTGTCATTTAGGCGTTAGGCAAAATTGTGAGCTTTCAATAAGCAAGCCAGAGTATGCATTTAGGCGTTTTTGGGATTGGGAAGCAAACAACGACTGAGCGCTCGGTGGGACTTCACTACGACAAACGCAAACGTACCGAATAAACCACCTTGGTGCGCTTGTACGATAAACAAAAATACTAATACACAAAAAGGCTAGTACCGAAGCTAGAAAACCAAATCCGCGATGTGCATTGTCACTGGCACATGGGAGGCTTGGACACTTCCCAGAAATTCGTTCGCCCAGATATCGATCAGAGAATGAGCAAAACAAAAAAGAAAGGCAAAAGAATAAGCATGAGGCTTCAGAACAGATAGCTGCTTGCGTCTAGTTTGCGTTCACTGAAGCTTAGCATAGAAAATAATGATAGGCGATGTGTGATGACCGAGCAATCGATAAAGCAACGTGCACTAAAAGGGGGTAATCTAGTATCAAAACTCTATACGCGCCAGCATCACGCGCCAGCATTGCTCGCGTCTGCATGTGAAGCTCAACTTGACAACTTGTCGACGAAGCGACGAAGCGACGAAAATCGATCGTCCATGATTTTTTGCAGATTTTTCGAATGAATATTGCTCGAGAAATGATTTGGGAACGAAGCTTGATTTGGCGTCGGAGCCAAAAGCAAATCCTATACCTTTCTTTAGTAAGAAAGGCAAAATGGAAATTTTCTAAAATCTGAACGGTAAATCCGAATGAGGTCAAATTTGTTTCAGAACATCGAGTATGGTCTAGATTATGATGTGGAGAAAAAATTAGATAAAATGCCAAAGGAATAGTTTTGGCATTTGGTGAAAATTGGCTTTTACCTTTTTTAGGGGTTTTCCCCCCTCACAGTGAATTGGTCCACAAGCTGTAAATCAAGAACCACATTACCGACCTGGATGAAAATTTGGGAGGATGTAGGGCTGGAAAAATGCAATTTTTTGGATAAATAAACGATTTCAATACTTCAATTTTCGACCGAATTTTCATTTGAAAACCGCCTGATTTGGTGAAAACACACTCCGAGTCCCCATAAAAATGGATAAATTCAAATTTGGTATGGAACTGGTTCAGGTTCAGCACATCCCCTTTCAAATGCGCCCAAGAGAGCTTAAATCCATAATGTGGGCTCTGAGAAACCCCTACCACAAAATTGAGCACTTTTTACCACACACGGACGTCACGCGTGCTCTACAGTAAATTAAGCGCCAAAATTCGGATATTGGAGGTAGACCAATTCTGTCATTGTCAATCGATCGGGCGTCGAAAATCGATCGTCCATGATTTTTTGCAGATTTTTCGAATGAATATTGCTCGAGAAATGATTTGGGAACGAAGCTTGATTTGGCGTCGGAGCCAAAAGCAAACCCTATACCTTTCTTTAGTAAGAAAGGCAAAAATACTCAAAATTTCAATTTTCACAATATGGGTATCACAATATGGGTTGTTATTACATGAATTAAAAAATCCCGATCGTTTGATACCCATATTTTAAAAATTGAAATTTTGAGTATTTTTTTCGAAATTACGTAGTTTTGTGAAAATTATGAGTATTTTCAAAATATGTTGTTATTACACTCGAAATTTATTAAAAAATCCCGATCGTTTGATACCCACATTGTAAAAACGGAAATTTTGAGTACTTTTTTTCAAAAAATCGTTGTTTTGTGAAAATTTTGAGTATTTTCTAAAATTGTTGTTATTACATTCGAAATGTATGAAAAAATTCCGATCGTTTGATACCCATATTGTAAAAATTGAAATTTTGAGTATTTTTTCGAAAACACATAGTTTTGTGAAAATTTTGAGTATTTTCTAAAAATGTTATTATTAAATTCGAAATGTATGAAAAAATCCTGATCGTTTGATACCCATATTGTAAAAATTAAAATTTTAAGTATTTTTTTTTTTCGAAAATACGTAGTTTTGTGAAAATTTTGAGTATTTTCTAAAAATGTTATTGTTAAATCCAAAATGTATGAAAAATTTGATTATTTGGTACATATATTGCAATTAAAATATATTTTTGGTTTCTTTAGAGAAAAAAATATGCATTTTCAAAATGTAGGAAAAATACGTATTTTTGTGAAAATTTTAATGAAATAAAAATTTTAATGGATAGCTGACATCATCCCGATTCCAAAACACTATAATTTTTTGATGTTTGCATGATTATTCATAGAATTATAGCCAATGTCTCCCATATAGCCAAAATCCCATAAGCTCTGTGCTTCAGTTAAGCACTGGGCCGTGCTTAACCGAGGCAGCTGAACGGTGCAAAACCGGGGCAGTGCAAAACCAAGGCGTGCAAAACGGAGGCATGGCTGTATCTATAAACCACGTGGACATTTTTTTTTGAAATCTTAACCCCCCTTTACCTTCGTGGACAATTGTCTATACAATATGTTTGTATGGACCAACCATACCATACCATAAATAAGGTTTTTGAAATTAGTAGCAGTCATTTATTTTTTTTAAATAATTGCCAATTTTTGCCTACTTTTGAAAAAGATATATTTTTGAAAATATTTTGAAAATTCTCTATATTTTTTTGAACTTTGTTGATACGACCTTTAGTTGCTTCAATGTAAAAACATGAAACATTCGTGAAATTTTCCGATCTTTTCAGATAAATATGAAAGGGCGTAATATTGAATGTTTGGCCCTTTTGAAATGTGAGTCTTTATTTATTTTTTTTTGAAAATATTGTTTTTGAAAATATCGGAATTTGCAAATGTTTCATATTTTAACATTGTAAATCGGACAATTAATTGCTGAGATATCGACATAAGAAAATAAGGGGTTGTTTGGGTGAGACTTAGAAAATATCAATTTTCCTGTTTTTTAATCTTTGTATGGAAATATCTCAGCAACTAAGGGTCGTATCAACAAAGTTCAAAAAGCAAAATATAGAGAATTTTCTCAGCTTTTCAAAAATATTTTTTTCAAAGGTGGGGAATGCCACAGCCAAAATAAATAACTGTGACTATTTTCAATAACCTTAACTAAAAATGGCTATTACTTGAAAATGGTGCACTTTATCAAAATTTCACTACAATACTTTTTTATTGCAAATTCGATTTTACATCGAAGAATGATGTTGAAAAATTTTTGCGACCAATATTTCGATTTAAAAAATTGATTCAATAAATCTTAACTAAGCCAAAACGTTTTTGCGCGATCTCTAAACCATACCGTTTTTTTTACCGTGTATCATTTTTTCAGTGTACACGTAGAAAAATATTTTGTATAATCAGCCTGTACGAGGTTTGATTCAACAAAATTTTGTTGAATATAATCAACGCCGATTTTGCGTTGGAACAAACCTTGATTTTCTTAATTCGACAAAAATCTTTTTTTGTTTTGAAAAAGTTTAGTGATCTTGATTTTTAAATTAACAAAACGTTTTGTTGATTCAAATATGCCTTATTTTTCTGCGTGTAGTCTTTATCCATATCTACAACTTTGCCGAAGACACCAAATCGATCAAACAATTCCTTCAAAAGATACAGATGTTTTGAATTTTCATATATCATTTTTCTATGGACAGCTGCCAAATTGTTATGGAAAATTATATGGACAAATTTATGATGCAAAATGGCTTCTTTGGGCATACCAAAAAAGTTTCAGCTGGATTCAAAAATATAAAAATTGAAATTAAAAAAATACCGCTTTGTAGAGAAGTGTTTTTAAGTTAAATATACAGCATTTTCACCGAAAAAAAGTTCTCCGATCGGACTCAAATTTTTTCTGGAGGTTTCTTGTCCGAAATAATATGACCCATATTTTTTTGTTTAGCCTATGGATCTACACCATCTAGGGTGGTCCCAAAAAAGAAATTTTTGTCATTTTTAGCAAAAACCACATTTTTCAAAAAATCATAGCTCCACGCCATTTTCACCGATTTTAGTTGTCTTGGACGCAAATGAAAGGAAATAAGTTTGTCTTTCTAGGAAAATAGTCTTATGCCCGAAAAATCTAGCCTTCGATTTGACGGTGTCTATGTCTGAAAATATTTTTTATCGGAATCCTTGGACAATTTCACGTAGCATGCTCAAAAATGGTAGGTGTTCTGGCAGACGGCATTTGAACTTGCAATCCAAGAGGACGTAAGTTTGAATCCCGGCGTGGAAGGGAAATAGGTCTAAAATCAGTTTGGATTGTCTAACCATTCAGGCTTCGAATGCCTAGAACCGAGTAGGAATCTTGCAATAGCCCCAGCCAAGGTAAAACTGTACAACGATTGAATTTCGAATGCATGTTTTTTTTGTTGTCAAACCATCGGCTGCCTACTGTACATCGACTGGATTAGGAACTTCACACCTCTTCCACCCTTGCAACAAAACGGAGAAACCTGCGCGTCGGATATAAGCCCTGAGCACGTGTCCACCGTGACAGACAGCAGAGGCGATGCTGCGGTGCGTTAGGGGGTCGTCCATAGAGTACGTTACCGCTTCATCTGCTTTGCTTTGAGTGGGGTTAGTGTTGGAGTTATCTGGCAACACTGATTAAGTTTGTGATACAAACATCTGACGAACTCATTTTACGTAGCTCATCGCCAACCCCCGCCGCTTCGATGCGCTCCAAGTCACGAAGCGCCTCTAAGTGATGGTCGTACGCACGCTCCGTGAACTTGGTGGTAAGTAAGCCTACGCGCCATCTGGTGTGGGCACTTCTTTCATGGTCAGCGGAAGTGGGTTAATGGCATGCTGGTGAGCTGAAGAAGCCCGACCCAAGTGCGTTGAACTGAATGGGTTGCGGGGTTGTCCGGCTGCTTATGGTTGAAGATTGGTCCCAAAAAGGTGAAAAGCGTTAAATCTCCGGGGTGTGTGATGGGCGTTCACTATTGGGCACCTTGGTGAAGGTATTTAAAAAAGAAATAGCTCGCATAAAAAGGGTTTAGCGGTTTGCATGAGGGCATCTTTTGGGGCACCAAATTTGCGGAAATGTGTTGGCTAGTAGGTTAGGGGATGCTCCAAATTTCTAGTTGAGTTGGCAGCGGTTTTGTGCAAGCTGCACTGAATGCTTGGAGTTAATCACTTTTAATACTACATCGACAATTATAAGTTGTTCAGCCAAGGCTGCATTTGAGTGGGCATTAAAGATTTTTTAAATATTTGTAATAATTTTGTCTGACAATCTAGCGATGCAGTACATGTCAAGAAACGATTAACCATAACAAACAAGCGTTTTTACCAAGGTTCGACTTCGTGAATCGATCCAATAGCTCGCTATTGCTGCGTAATTCACACCGAGAAAAAAAAAAATAGAAACAATTCGCACCACCGAGCCGAAACCGAAACCTAACGGCGGACGTGCGTCAGCTGCAACTACTTCTTCAAAACTGCTCCAACAGAAATGCATCGCCTCATTGCACTTCTGGCTTCTGGCTTGGCCCTGGAAGATGTAAACATTCCGAAAAACATATGCTCCGGATCCGCTTTCAAATTTCACTGGCCCTAAACCAAGTCTGGTGGGAGGGGAAGTTGGAGGGAGGTTTCGAGTTCACAGTTGAATGAACAGAAAAAAGGCGGCAATGCACTGACTGCAGCTGGAGCAGCATAAAAAGCAACATCAAGTCAAGCAACAATCCAAGAGCTGAACGCTGAAGCAGAGAGTGTGCGTATTGGAAGAGCGATATGGGTGTGATTCTTGTTTTTCCTGAATCGTGTTGGAAATGTTGGCTTGTTGTTGCACTTGTTGGAGCACGGCCCGGCCTCAAAGTTAACATTACCAGAAACATGTTAACTGTTTTAGTCGAGGTACTAACCGGAATGGAAAAAAAGTAGAAGAGAAAAAACGCAGCTCGAATTGAAATCCGGAGGCGGCACCCTCCGTTAATAATAAAAATCGAAGATTATTATAATAATGATACGATACGGCACCGATGATGATGCTCGAGCTCGGATAACGTCGAATTGATATCGCAAACAATAATAAAAAACTGTTGCACAAAAAAAAGGGAACAACACAATCTCCCCCCCCCCCCCCCAGCTTTCTCGGTTTTGTTTGATGATGCGCCGACGTCTCAGGCTGCACTCAGGCGGGAAAACTTCATATCTAAACAAACTTTGCAGATGAAAATGCGACGTGATTTAAAGTAAACCGTGGAAAATCCAATGGACGTATCGCGTTACGATGAATTTTTCGGTGGATTTTTTTTGTAGATTGAATAAAAAAACTTGAATTTTTGCTGAGTTTAGAGCTATGACGTAGGATTAAAGCATTTAAAAAGAGTTTTTATCGGTAACTATGTGATAAAAAGCTTTTGTGATGTTCTAGGTCATCCGAAACTTCTGCGAATTTTGAGTAATATACTCACCAAAGAAGCAAGTATCGGATCAATTAAAAACAGCTAGTGGGTATTAGCCCAAGAAAATCTCTAGAATTTCGCAAACATAAAACTATTGTTCCGATTTGTTATTTTCTTAAGTGAAACTCGTGTTAAATTCTCTCAACCTTTGATTTAAGAGCGAGTCCACAAGCAAAGCACACCCATCTCGCATCGACTTAACCAATCTGCCTGAAATTTTCAGGGGTTGTTTGTACATATAAAACGAGCATCAGGCCAAATATGAGCACTTTAGGTTAACGGGCAGTGGGGCAAATCGGGACACAAAGTTTTAAGGTTCAAAAACGTCAAAAATTTTAAAAGAGCATCATTGGTGCGCTGGAAGTGGGGACGCGAAGTCGTGATTATTCAGGTTAATTTTTTTGTGTGCTTTTGTGCCACTGTTCGTATGGGGTGAGTGCATAATTTGTAAAGGGAGCGCGTGATCGTAAAAAATATTCGGAGTGAAAAGTGATTTTTTGTGTGTGCCTTTTGTCGTGAATTCTGTGTGTCGCATGCGGGCGGTGGGGCAACGTGCTTGCCTGACAGGATCGATCGTGTTTTCAGTCCTTCCTTTATCATCGTTGATCGGAGGGCACGCCGTCGGTTGAGTTTGTCGTAGTAATTGTGTTCCAAATTAACAGGGTGTTAATTGTGTTCCCTACTTCAGTCGATTGCGGGCAGTGAGGCCACGCGCTTGCCTTACTGAATTATTTGTGTCTTTTCGTTGAGTAATTGGTGCTTTTTTGTGCTTTTGTAATCCTAATTAATTGTTTGTGATTTTCAAAGCCCTTCCTATATCTTTGATCGGAAGGCACGGTGTCGGGTGGATCGTGTTAAAATTTTTCGAATAAGGTTTTATTTTTTTGCGGTGAAAAAGCCATTTCTATATAATGATTGAAAGACGCACTGACAATTTGAATCGTCGAGTTAATAGTGGAGCAAAATAACTGTGTGTGACCTTCCTTCCCATAGCATCGTTGCTCGGAAGGCTCGCCGACGGGTCTGTTATGAAAGTCCTCCCCATAGCGTCGTAGCTCGGGAGGCATCGAAACACAAATACCTTATCCTACAAACCAAAAAAAAAAAATTAATCACGTGATGCTTGAAGGAGATGCTGTGGATTCAACGGTCTCAAGCGGTATCAACAAGTATATAACGAAAAACTATGTGCTTGATGAGTCTGCAACTTCAACTATCGGACTAACATTCCTCCCTTTCGTTGAACTGCAGGCTTCTTGGGAGGGCGCCGGTATTGACTAATAAAGTCGGGGTCTTCAGGGGTTAAACAGTGAACGGATGGTTGGCTCCCACTGATCATTTTTGATTCATTGTTTAACTTTAGCTGATCTGTCCATAACGGAGTAGCAGCTCATTGGCAGTCAACCATGCTCATGCTCATGCTCAAAAACGTCAAAAATCTTAAAAAGGCTTAAGCTAAATTCTAAATACATCTGAAAGGGCCACACGAATGCCAAATTATGGTAAAGTGTCAAAAATAAACTATAATAATAATAATAATCTGAAAGGACTTAAAAAATGCAACAAAATTCAGGGGGAAACATCCTAATTTGTCAAATCTAAAGCGAGTTATTAGCATTTTAGAGAAAAAAAAGCACAATTTTCAAACTCAAATAATAATGTGTTCCATCCAGATATCAAATCGGTTTGACATGCAGCTTGTAGGAGACATCTGGGACTATCAACTGAGACTGAGAAAGCTTTGGGTAAGACAGTATACCATATTTAACCTTTACAAAGTACACATTTGTGACTGCCGGTGGGTTTTTGGTTGTATTTTTTTGCTCGGGGGACCCCTTAAATAAAATTTTCCAGTGATAATTTTATCATATTCGTATTCCTGATTTCACAATAAAAACATGCATAAAAATGTTTATTTTTATACATTTTAACCCTTTAAAAAAATCAGTTAAAAAAATTAAGAAGCTGCCCTTTTCTGATGATATCTAGAATCCTTGGAAACGAACTTAATTTTTAATTGACATGATTCAAAGATTTTTTTTAACTTTATTTTTTAAAGGGTGGATGGATGGAAATAAACATCACTTTTTTTTTCATTAATTTTTTTTTTAAGTTTTTGTCTCTTGACATCTCTTTAACGGAAATCGAAGGGCAAGCAAATAAAGAATAAAATATAAAAATTGAAAAAAAAAAACAAACCACAGTCTTTACATATGAATGGAAAAAAGGGGTTTTAAAAAGCATTTATCACTAGTTCAGTTGATTTGCTATCATTTAAAAAATGTAAAAAAAGATTTAAAAATCCAAACATGCTTAAAATGATTATAAACGCCGAGGAATGTATTTAACATTGATTTCAGTTGATTGTACTTCAGTTTCCATTGTAATTTGAAGTTTTGTTTCAAAAATGTTTTTTTGCCTCTTAATTTTTCGGAGGGCTTACAAAAACTTTAAGAAATATTTGTACGAGCCTAAGAAGATATATGAAACAAATTTATTTTATTTTTTGCCGGGTTCCTATTTTTCCCGAATAGTCATAATCATAACTTACAAATTTGCCGAAGACATAAAATCGATCTCATTAAACAAAACAAAGTAGCATTTATTGCCTGTTGTTTGTTAACATAAATTGGTTAGGTTAATATAATAGGTTGGTCTGAGTTTAGTGAATTTTGAATGTTTTTTTATTTGTTTATGTTTGTCTGTTTTCCACTCAAAACAAAACGCTGCAATTAATCATGTTTTTGTCTTTCATCTCTGATTTAATACCAAAAATTTTTGATAAAAATTAAAGCTGTTTATTTTGCTTTGTAATTTTTGTTTTTCAATTCAAAAGTACCAAATAATTTTTCCGACTAAACAACAAACTACACAAGTTTTAAAAGTCAAGATACTCTGAAAATATTTTAAAACAATTATGTGAGAACTGTGATGAAAAAAAAAATTTTTGTTATGCAAGTAAGAGATTTTTTAAATATTTGAATAATCAATTGATATGATTACCAAAAATGTTTTGTTTCAAAGCAATTTTAATTCTTAGGGGTTTGAAGAAAAACTTGACGAGATGTGCCTTTTAGAAAAAATCTAACTTTTGAAAGTGACATCAATATATTTCATGGTAAGGGTACAAACAAATAGATTTGAAATATTTTCACGGCCAAAATGATCTGTACATTCAAGGGTTTGCGCAAGTTCTCATGACTGAATGGACCAAATTACCTAAAAATTTAAAAACAAACTATAATTTTGCAAGGTTGAAAAATAATATTGAGCCATTCCAGCTCAAATCTGGATTTTTTCTGGTACTTTTGTACCCGACCCTCTCCGCTTTCAATGAAACTTTGTAGACATGTTATCCTAGGCCTATATAAGCCATTTTTGTGTATACGGAGCCAATTGTACTCGAAAATGACATTTGAGAAGGGCGTAAGTTATTTAGATATTTTTGAATTCTGTAATTTAAAAATGACTGTATCACGAAGCCGTTGCATCGTACCAAAAAGTGGTCAAAGACAAATTTGTAGAAAATTGGACGGGCTTTCTGAAAAAATACACTGAAAGAAAAATACAGGTCACTTCTTTTGGATTTTTCAATTTTTATGTTTAAAAGTTAAATGTTAAGGTGAAGCCACGATTTTTTTTCGTTCAAAATTTTTGAGGAAATAGCCTAAAAGGTAAAGACTCACGAAAATGCAGGATGGTATGTCTCTCCTAAAAATATACAAAAATCTTTTACTTAAACTGTTTTTTTGCAATTCCGCTGTAAAACTGTCAACTTTTCCTGTCCTTCTGGAGAAACGAAACGGCCTACTTTTCCCTACCAAAAATAACAGAAAGGAAAATTAATACCTTTCAATACCAGTGCTGAAAAGTTCTACTTTTCAGCACTGAAATGGGTGCTGAAAAGTTGAACTTTTCAACACTATTATCGAAAAGTAACATTTTTAAATATTTTTTTGTTTTGAACTGTGAATTTACTAAACGCATGAATGTTTGACATAAAATTCCATTCAAGAATCGTTTTTCGGAATTGCAAAAAATGTTGTAAGCAACTTGTTGCAAAACTTGATTTTTTCAGCACTCGTCGTATTTATCCAACTCGGTAAACCTCGTTGGATAAATGTACGACTCGTGCTGAAAAAATCTTCTTTTTGCAACTTGTTGCATAAACTACTATTTTGAAAAGTGGTCTAAACGTCAAAATTTTCAAAAGCCGATGGTGGGAATCGATCTTCCAGACAATTTTACATAAAAGTCTCCATATTGACCATTGTCTTAAGTCCAATCCTTGCGAAGATACAGCGGTTTGAAAAAAATGTTGAAAAAATAGCTAATAGCTATTAGCTTTTTCATTGTGGAACATGTAAAATTATTCATAAAGAGGTGTGAATTAAAATGTTTGAGAAGTAATATGAAACAACATGTAACATCTACAACTAACGTTTTCACAAAGTAATCCAAAAGAGTAAATTTTTTGTGAAAATCAGCTATTGTAATCCGATTATATTTTAACCAGTTTTTTTTTCCAAATTAAAATTTTGGGAATTTGAAAGTGTATGTTAAACCATTCAACCTTGGAACGAATTTAAAAATAACTAATTGTTAGCTCCTAGTAAGCTCATTTTTATACTTATAATGTTTCATAATTAAAAATAGTTTTTTTTTAATTTATTGCAAATTTTCACACAATTTCCCTCGCACCCATCGCAAATCTGTTGAGGACACTTCAAAAAATCCAGTCGATTCTTCCAACTACAGCAAACTGCATAATGCATTTTTCGTTCGTCAAATCTCGCTGCTGTCAGGCCATCATAATTGGCGTCAATTAAGGCAACGCGGAATGAAAAAAAAAAAAACGCACACTTTTGTAAACTTTTGGCGGTGTAATTGGGCACGTCAATCACCACCGGACGCGCGGCTCATGTTCGCATATTTTAACGAGTTTCGTCGTCTCGAGATTGATAAATTTGGATAATTGTGCAATCACAATGCCGGTGGCGATGTTGGCGAGAGTGGCCGGAAAAAAACAGGTACAAAACAACCACCACATTTCTTGTTCAGGTGATAAGTGGAGTAATGCGGCCAATTACGCCCATGCCACCCACTTGTGCGGCCGACAATCGGGGACAGATCTCCGGGAAGAGGTGGAAAGAAAGAAAACCCCAAGACAAGTGCATCGATTGAGCTGCATGGCGCGGAAAACAAACAACCGTTTCCGGAAGTTGGAAATGAATTATTCCAGTGAAGTTGCATGGCATTTGGACACAGATTGAAGGCTGGTTGGTGTGAAATGGGGTTTTTAATGAAGGGTGACATAACAGTGATTTTTTTGTTTTTTTTTTGAGTTTGATTAAATAAACAAAATAATATAAAAAATGATTTAAATTTATAGTTTTAGAGGCTTCAGATTTTTTTTTTTTAAATCATTCAAAACAAGTTGATGTTAAACCGACATGACCTGCTTGAATAGTCAACCAAACAAGTAACTTGATGTTGACTTATCATAAAGCCATTTTCGATGATATCTTTATTGGCCAACACCTACTATTAGATAACCAACTGTTGCCAGCCAGTCAACAGATTGTCAACACGTACTTCCAATAATCGTGCGGTAAAACTTGCTCTTTTTAATGAGTCCTAAAATGTTACGACCAGGCCACCGCGTCACCGCGCCCAACATTTACTACAACAAACCCACTGATAAAAGGCCGCCGACCAACACCACCTTTTAATCAATCAAATTTGGTAATTTACATTTCACGAACAGCCTCACCTCACCAGCCCAAAAAACCTCGAGAGAGGGGGTCAAAATGCCATAAATCCAACACCCCTCGATTTTCAATTTTCATCGGCGACACCATCGTAAAGTAATCGGACCACCCCCATCGGAGGCAGGTGAATTAAATTTTATGTCATAAAACCAATCAATTTTGTCCCAGGGAGTGGAAAAGGGGTTGGTTCCTACTAAATTTTGCAAAACGTCCATGTGACCACCCAGATCGAATTTTGGTGACAACGTTTTTTCCGAAACAGAAAATGCTTAATTTTTTTTAAAAATATTTTTAGAAAATTATTTTTTGTTTAGGAATTAAAACTTAATGAACAAACTGGCAGCACTGTCCCACATACTTGTTGTATTTTTACAAGGTTGTTGTGATTTTTTTATGTTTTGAATAGATAAAATTATTTATTTCATAACAATTTGGCAGCACTGTTCATTGCAATAATTAAATACAGTTAAACCTCGTATAAGAGCGCCTCGCATATGCAACTTTGCATATACGAGTCATTCCACCTGATTCGGTTTTGTCGCAAGAGTTGCATATGCGAGGTACAGGGCTTATGGGAATTTGGCTATATGGGAGACATGGGCTATATTTTTATAAAAAATCAACTAAACTATACAAATTTATAGTGTTTTGGAATCGTTATGAAGTCAGCTATACAGCTACACAAAATTTACATGGTTTAAGATGTTCTAGATCATCCGAAACTTCGTCAAGTTAAGGCCTATGTGTTCAACGCCGTACAAGTATGAGTTAGGCGATTTGACTGTGGTTTTTGACCACAGATCATATCCGGATAGCCTCAGGGAGGTTCAGGGACTAGTCTACCGATATGTGGTGATGTTCTGGGTCTTCTGTAGAGTCCCGGGAGGTACGTCCGATGGGTCTACCGCCGTAACACGGCAGAGGTCGGTAGTTTTAGACCTCAGATCTTATCCGGATAGCCTCAGGGAGGTTCAGGGACTAGTCTACCGGTATGTGGTGATGTTCTGGGTCTTTTGTAGAGTCCCGGGAGGTACGACCGATGGGTCTACCGCCGTAACACGGCAGAGGTCGGTGTTTTTTGACCTCAGATCATATCCAGATAGCCTCAGGGAGGTTCAGGGACTAGTCTACCGATATGTGGAAATGTTCTGGGTCTTCTGTGGAGTCCCGAGAGCTACCCCTGAAGGGTCTACCGTCGTAACAA
The DNA here is from genome assembly GCF_015732765.1 of Culex quinquefasciatus. Taxonomy (NCBI): domain Eukaryota; kingdom Metazoa; phylum Arthropoda; class Insecta; order Diptera; family Culicidae; genus Culex; species Culex quinquefasciatus. The sequence continues at coordinate 56,070,378 of NC_051862.1, read as the reverse complement.
GGCAGAGGTCGATGGTTTTTGGCCTTAGATTATATCCAGATAGACTCAGGGAGGTTCAGGGACTAGTCTACCGATATGTGGTGATGTTCTGGGTCTTCTGTAAAGTCCCGGGAGCTACGTCCGATGGGTCTACCGACGTAACACGGCAGAGGTCTGTGGTTTTTGACCTCAGATCATATTCGGATAGCCTCAGGGAGGTTCAGGGACTAGTCTACCGATATGTGGTGATGTTCTGGGTCTTCTATAGAGTCATGGGAGTTACGACCGACGGGTCTACCGCCGTAACAAAGCAGAGGTCGATGGTTTTTGACCTTAGATAATATCCAGATAGCCTCAGGGAGGTTCAGGGACTAGTCTACCGATATGTGGAAATGTTCTGGGTCTTCTGTGGAGTCCCGAGAGCTACGTCTGAAGGGTCTACCGTCGTTACAAGGCAGAGGTCGATGGTTTTTGGCCTTAGATTATATCCAGATAGACTCAGGGAGGTTCAGGGGCTTGTCTACCGATATGTGGTGATGTTCTGGGTCTTCTGTAAAGTCCCGGGAGCTACGTCCGATGGGTCTACCGACGTAACACGGCAGAGGTCTGTGGTTTTTGACCTCAGATCATATTCGGATAGCCTCAGGGAGGTTCAGGGACTAGTCTACCGATATGTGGTGATGTTCTGGGTCTTCTATAGAGTCCCGGGAGTTACGACCGACGGGTCTACCGCCGTAACAAAGCAGAGGTCGATGGTTTTTGACCTTAGATAATATCCAGATAGCCTCAGGGAGGTTCAGGGACTAGTCTACCGATATGTGGAAATGTTCTGGGTCTTCTGTGGAGTCCCGAGAGCTACCCCTGAAGGGTCTACCGACGTAACACGGCAGAGGTCTGTGGTTTTTGACCTCAGATCATATTCGGATAGCCTCAGGGAGGTTCAGGGACTAGTCTACCGGTATGTGGTGATGTTAGGGGTCTCCTGTAGAGTCCCGGGAGCTACGGCCGATGGGTCTACCACCGTAACAAGGTAGAGGTCGGAGGTTTTCGACCTCATATCATATTCAGATAGCCTCAGGGTGGTTCAGGGACTAGTCTACCGACGTGTGGTTATTCTGGGTCTTCTGTAGAGTCCCGGGAGTAACGGTCAATGGGTCTACAGCCGTAACTAGTCTACCGATATGTGGTGATGTTCTGGGTGTTTTGTAAGATTTCGGGAGCTACGGCCGTTGGGTCTACCACCGTAACAAGATAGAGGTCGGAGGTTTTTGACCTCAGATCATATCCGGATAGCCTCAGGGAGGTTCTGCCCTAGTAACATTTTTAAACTTACAGGTTTTATCATGGTTCTGGAAACCCTCATACGGCCTCAATAGGCTTTTATGGCCTACTTAAAACCTAAAATGTTACCAGGGTGGGGCTAGTCTACCGATGTGATAGGTCTTTTGTAAGATCTTGGAAGTTACGGCCGATGGGTCTACCGCCGTAACAAGATACAGGTCTGTGGTTTTTGATCTCAGATCATATCCGAATAGCCTCAGGGCCGTTACTTCCGGGACTCTACAGAAGACCCAAAAGATCATAACACATCGGTAGACTAGTCCCTGAACCGTCCTGAGGCTATCCGGATATGATCTAAGATCAAAATCCAGTGACCTCTGCCTTATTTCGGTGGAAGACCCATTGACCGTAATCCCGGGACTCTACAGAAGACCCAGAACATCACCACACATCGGTAGACTAGTCCCTGAACCTTCCTGAGGCTATCCGGATATGATCTGAGGTCAAAATCCACCGACCTCTGCCTTGTTACGGCGGTAGACCCATTGACCGTAGCTCCCGGGACTTTACAGAATACCCAGCACATTACCAGAAGTCGGTAGACTAGTCTCTGAACCACCCTGAGGTTATCTGGATATGATCTAAGATCAAAATCCAGTAGCCTCTGCCTTATTTCGGTGGTAGACCCATTGACCGTAACTCCTGGGACTCTACAGAAGACCCAGAACATCACCACACATCGGTAGACTGGTCCCTTAATCTCCCTGAGGCTATCTGGATAAGATCTTAGGTCAAAATCCACCGACCTCTGCCATGCTACGGCGGTCGACCCATTGACCGTAATTCCCGGGACTCTACAGAAGACCCAGAACATCACCCCACATCGGTAGACTAGTCCCTGAACCTTCCTGAGGTCAAAATCCACCGACCTCTGCCTTGTTACGGCGGTAGACCCATTGACCGTAGCTCCCGGGACTTTACAGAAGACCCAGCACATTACCAGAAATCGGTAGACTAGTCCCTTAATCTCCCTGAGGATATCCGGATATGAACAGAGGTTGAAAACCTCCGACCTCTATCTTGTTGCGGTGGTAGAGCCATCGGCCGTTACTCCTGGGACTCTACAGAAGACCCAAAAAAATGACCACACATCGGTAGACTAGTCCCTGAACCTCCCTGAGGCTATCTGGATATTATCTAAGGTCAAAAACCATCGACCTCTCCTTTGTTACGGCGGTTACCCATCGGCCGTAACTCCCGGGACTCTACAGGAGACCCAGGACATCACCGCATATCGGTAGACTAGTCCTTGAACCTCCCTGAGGCTATCCGGATATGATCTGAGGTCAAAAACCACCGACCACTGCCGTGTTACGTCAGTAGACCCATCGGACGTAGCTCCCGGGACTCTACAGAAGACCCAGAACATCACCACATATCGGTAGACTAGTCCTTGAACCTCCCTGAGGCTATCTGGATATTATCTAAGGTCAAAAACCATCGACCTCTCCTTTGTTACGGCGGTAGACCCTTCAGACGTAGCTCTCGGGACTCCACAGAAGACCCAGAACATCTCCACATATCGGTAGACTAGTCCCTGAACCTCCCTGAGTCTATCTGGATATGATCTAAGGTCAAAAACCATCGACCTCTGCCTTGTTACGGCGGTAGACCCTTCAGGCGTAGCTCCCGGGACTCCACAGAAGACCCAGAACATTTCCACATATCGGTAGACTAGTCCCTGAACCTCCCTGAGGCTATCTGGATATGATCTGAGGTCAAAAACCACCGACCTCTGCCGTGTTACGGCGGAAGACCCATCGGACGTACCTTCAGGGACTCTACAGAAGACCCAGAACATCACCACATATCGGTAGACTAGTCCCTGAACCTCCCTGAGGTTATCCGGATGTGACCTGTGGTCAAAAACCACAGTCAAATCGCCTACCTCATACTTGTACGGCGTTGAACACATAGGCCTTAACTTGACGAAGTTTCGGATGACCTAGAACATCGTAAACCATGTAAATTTGGTGTAGCTGTATAGCTGACTTCATAACGATTCCAAAACACTATAAATTTGTATAGTTTAGTTGATTTTTTATAAAAATATAGCCCATGTCTCCCATATAGCCAAAATCCCATAAGCCCTGTACCTCGCATATGCGTGCTTCGCATAAGAAACCCCCATATGAGGTGCATATGCGAGGTTTAACTGTAAATAAAATTCAGTTCATTTTCAAAATAAACATTTATTGAAATCGAGGAACATTTCAAGAAATTTTCTCTAAAAATAAACGAAAAAGTTCCAAATTTTGGTCAAAAGCGCAACTGGCAACACTAGCCAAAGCGGAAGCTGCTGCAGTGCAGCCTGCCCGGGTAGTTAAATAATTCAGCTCACACACATTTTATCGCATAAATTTTGGCAAATGCCTGCAGCGTCGTCGCGTCGGTGGTTTCAGCATTGACCACCGCATACAACATCATAAAATTAGCAGCAGCGTTTGCAGTGGCCAAAGAAGTGGTGTCCAAACATCCGGCCATCTAACATGGAGTGGGAAAGGGATTGAGCTTTATTGATTTTGTTGAAATTTGTCCCGATGACGTTACGGGATCAATCAATGCAGCAAAATTTTCAACTGTTGCACAGTTTGAACTTGTCGATTTCGCAACACTTCAATTCCCGCGGTAGTCTTCAATTATCGCCCTTTGCGCGCAAAAACCCGCCGTCAGCGTTCCGTCGCGAGAACATATCATTTGAATGCCCTGGCCCCTCTCACCAAGGCGATGCATTCAATTTCACCTGGCGCCAGTTTTCACGCTCAAAAGGAGCGAGACAAATTAATCGATTGATCGGTGGCCTGTGACCGAATCTTAGGTAAGGCATATTCAGAGTTGCAGCTGCAACAGCTATGACGCCGATCAGAAGCGGAATCAGTAGTGTTGCAGAGGTAATCGAATTCGCACACAACTTCATCACTCATTGGCGGAACCCATTTCACGCGGCAACACTTGCCTTCCCAAAAACCGTCCAACTTCAAGGGAAACAATTATACCGTGAAGATTTTCCCTTACCCTGTTAAAAATGGGGAGCATCAACATTTCCCGTCTTTCAAAGCCTTTTTCTAGTCTCTGGTGCGTAGTGATTGATGAGAGCTGTCATGGTGTTGAGGATCCGATTCAGGTGGAATTGGGAATATCAATTCCAAGGGCAACTTCTTTTTGGAAATGGCGAAATCCAGTCTGCAATCTGCTAAAATCGCCATTTTCAAGCGATGCGAAAAAAAATCTCATTTGGTGCAACATAAACAAAAAATGCTTTTTACATTGAAATAATTTAAAAACTACATTGAAAACAGGTTTTTTTTCAGGATAGGCGGGGGGAATGATGAAAACGGGTTTGGAGTTTCTTGGAAAACGGGAAAAACATTTGTTGAATCCCGAATTTTTTTTGAGACATTCATAAAACCTAGTTTTCCATTATATTTATTATGTTTTTCAAGCTGAAAATCTTAGAATAATTCAAAACCATTCATCTAAAATTCTGTGCTTGGATTTTAAACGAACCAAAATTTTTTATCCAATTTGATTTAAAATAAATAAGGTTCTTTTATTAATATTTTTTTAATTTTTTTTAAACTCTCCTAAAAAAATTATGGAAGTCAATATAAAATTTCAGATAAGAGCAATTCTCTACGAAATCGGTCTTTTTTCTTCAATTTTAATTTTTGTATTTTTTAATCCGGCTGAAACTTTTTTGGTGCCTTCGGTATGCCCAAAGAAGCCATTTTGCATCATTAGTTTGTCCATATAATTTTCCATACAAATTCGGCAGCTGTCCATACACTATTTTTAATTTTTTTTATTTTTTGATATGTTTTAGAAGACATAAAATGCCAACTTTTCAGAAATTTCCAGGTTGTGCAAAAAATCACTGACCGAGTTATGAATTTTTTAATCAATACTGATTTTTTCAAAAAATCGAAATTTTGGTCGTAAAAATTTTTCAACTTCATTTTTCGATGTAAAATCAAATTTGCAATCAAAAAGTACGTCACTAAAATTTTGATAAAGTGCACCGTTTTCAAGTTATAGCCATATTTAAGTGACTTTTTTGAAAATAGTCGCAGTTTTTCATTTTTTTAAATTAGTGCACATGTTTGCCCAGCTTTGAAAAAAATATTTTTGAAAAGCTGAGAAAATTCTCTATATTTTGCTTATTCGGACTATGTTGATACGACCTTTAGTTGCTGAGATATTGCAATGCAAAGGTTTAAAAACAGGAAAATTGATGTTTTCTAAGTTTCACCCAAACAACCCACCATTTTCTATCGTCAATATCTCAGCAACTAATGGTCCGATTTTCAATGTTAATATATGAAACAATTGTGAAATTTTCCGATCTTTTCGAAAAAAATATTTTTGGAATTTTCAAATCAAGACAAACATTTTAAAAGGGCGTAATATTGAATGTTTGGCCTTTGTGAAATGTTAGTCTTGATTTGAAAATTTTGAAAATAATGTTTTCGAAAAGATCGAAAACTTTCACAAATGTTTCATATATTAACATTGAAAATCGGACCATTAGTTGCTGAGATATTGACGATAGAAAATGGTGGGTTGTTTGGGTGAAACTTAGAAAACATCAATTTTCCTGTTTTTAAACCTTTGCATTGCAATATCTCAGCAACTAAAGGTCGTATCAACAAAGTTCAAATAAGCAAAATATAGAGAATTTTCTCAGCTTTTCAAAAATATTTTTTTCAAAACTGGGCAAACATGTGCACTAATTTAAAAAAATGAAAAACTGCGACTATTTTCAAAAAAGTCACTTAAATATGGCTATAACTTGAAAACGGTGCACTTTATCAAAATTTCAGTAAAGTACTTTTTGATTGCAAATTTGATTTTACATCGAAAAATGAAGTTGAAAATTTACGACCAAAATTTCGATTTTTGAAAAATCAGTATTGATTAAAAATTTATAACTCGGTCAGTGATTTTTGCACAACCTGAAATTTCTGAAAAGTTGGCATTTTATGCCTTCTAAAACATATCAAAAAAAAAAAATTAAAAATAGTGTTTTTGTAAATCAAGTTTTAGTGATAAAAGTTAAATAAAAATCACCAAATTTTTTTACCGTATATTATTTTTTCCAGTGTAGTCCGTATCCATACCTACAACTTTGCCGAAGACACCAAATCGATCAAAAATTCCTTCAAAAGATACAGATTTTTGAATTTTCATACATCATTTTTGTATGGACAGCTGCCGAATTTGTATGGAAAATTATATGGACAAACTAATGATGCAAAATGGCTTCTTTGGGCATACCGAAGGCACCAAAAAAGTTTCAGTCGGATTAAAAAATACAAAAAAAAATCGAATGACCGAAATCCTAGAGAACTGCTCAAGCTGAAAATTTCATGTTTTACATAAAATATACTTTACCAATTATCTTTAAATCACTACCGCCAACTGTGTAAAACCTGATCTACAGTCAGAATAGGTAAAGGAGCAATTCTCTACGAAATCGAAATTCCTTTCAATATAATTTTTTGTTGTTTTTTAAATTTTTTAATCCGACTGAAACCCCTTGTCACCATTTTCCGCAATTTAGAGTGTTTTAAATCGATTCCTCGTAATTTTCTGCATAAAGTAACATTCATTTAAGGTTTGGAATACCACGGCAATTCAAGATATTCAAAAAAAATACATAAAATGGGCTAAATGGGGCAAAACGAGTCTTTGCCGTCGTTTGCCGCTTATGAGAACACCACCAATCGATTCCTCGTGATTTTCTACATAAAATAATATACGTTGAAACTGTAAGAAATTATGTAATTTCAAGGTATTTTCGAAAAACACATTAGAAAGGGGTTAAATGAGGCAAAATGGGCCCTTGATGTCATTTGCCACCCATGAGAGTGTCACCAATCGATTTCTCTTGATTTTTTACATAAAATAGTAAACTTTCAAAGTGTAAAAACAACGGCAATTAGAGATATGGGCGAAAAACACATACAATGGGGTAACTGGGGCAAAATTAGCCCAAGCTGTCATTTGCCGGCAATGAAAATGTCACAAATCGATTCCTCGCGATTTTCTACATAAAATAACATACTTTAAAACTGCAGGAAACTACAATCATTTAAGATATTAATGAAAAACGCATAAATAAGGGGTAAATGGGGCAAAATGGGCCCTTGTCGTCATTTGTCGCCAGTGAGAGTATCACCAATCGATTTCTCGTGATTTTTTACATAAAATAAGATACTTTAGAATTGCGGCAAACTACGGCAGTTGAAGATATTCGAGAAAAACACCCTAAAAAAGGCAACATGGGGTAAAACGGACAACTTGAGAGTACCACCAATCGATTCCTCGCAATTTTTTACATTAAAAATGATACTTTTGACAGGCAAAAACTGACGGCATCAAAAGATCAGTTTTTTCACCCGTTTTTGCCCACTGTGCACCGTTTTCGAATGTCGATATCTCAGCAGGTCCGATTTACAATGTTAAGATATGAAACATTCGTGAAATTTTCCGATCTTTTCGAAAACAATATTTTCATAATTTTTAAGCCAAGACTAATATTTTAAAAGGGCGTCATATTGAATATTTGAACCTTTTGAAATGTTAGTCTTGTTTGCAAAATTTTGAAAATATTGTTTTAGAAAAGATCGAAAAATTTCACATATGTTTCATATTTTAACATTCTAAATCGGACCATTAGTTGCTGAGATATTGACGTCATAAAACGGTGGGTTGAAACTTGAAAATATCAATTTTCATGTTTTTAAACTTCTGCATGGCAATATCTCAGCAACTAAGGGTAGTATCAACAAATTTCAAAAAATCAAATTATTGAGAATTTTCTCAGCTTTTCAAAAATATTCAAAATTGGGCAAACATGTGCACTAATTTTTAAAATGAAAAACTGCGACTATTTTCAAAAAAGTTACCTAAAAATGGCCTTTACTTTAAAACGGTGCCTCTTATCAAAATTTCACTTAAAATTCTTTTATAGGCAAATTTGATTTTACATCGGAAAATAAAGTTGGAAAATTTTTGCGACCAATATTTCGTTTTTTTTTTAAATCAGTATTGATTAAAAAATTCATAACTCGGTCAAAGATTTTTTGCACAACCTGGAAATTTCTGAAAAGTTTGCAGTCATCAATCTTAAAATATCAAAAAATAATAAAATTAAAAATAGTGTTTTTTTTTTGCAAATCAAGATTTAGTGACAAAAAGTTAAATAAAAAATAAAAATAAAATTATTTTCGTGTATCATTTTTTTCAGTGTAATCCATTCTTACAACTTTGTCGACGACACCAAATCGATTGAATAATTCCTCAAAAAGATACAGATTTTTGAATTTGTATTTATATTTTTTTCATGGACAGCTTCCAATTTTGTATGGAAAATTACATGACAAACTTATGATGCAAAACGGCCTCTTTTGGCATACAGAAAGCACCAAAAAAGTTTCAGGCGGATTAAAAAACACAAAAATTAAAATTAAAGAATATAGACCGATTTCGTAGAGAATTGCTAGTACATATTTTAGTTTTGTCAAGGTACAGTCGATTTGGGCTCCCTGAATACGCTCTAATTGATAGAAATGAATTCCAGTGAATTTTCTTTCAATAAATAAAATTGTAATTTTTGGGTTGAAATGGTATGGAATCATCTGAATCAACCATGAGAATTTTGATTGATTTTGATTTTTTTTTATCTAAACGGCCAATGTTGTTATAATTTGATGTTTTAATCTGCTTGTATTGACAATGTAAAAGTCCTACTTTTCACAGTGCATCCGCAACTGGTGTGAATTTCACAGCTCAAATCATCTGACGTCCGTCCAAAAATTCGCCCAAATCCAAAGGCACCTCATCACACACGAAACCCAGAAGGAAGACCCGGTCCGGAGTACGTTTCCGTGATTGCGGTGTAGCATGACTAATGCCATTTCACTAATTCGATATGAATTAGCTGTCTGCTGCCTGCTGCCCGGTTGGTTGCCAAAATTTCCGATGTTCCAGCAGTGAGTCACACGCGGAAGAGGGTACATCCGAAAATGTGCAACGGTTGCGGTTTTTCATACGGTGTCCACAAGAGGATTTTAATAAGCGCGATTTTGGGCAAATCCGTTCCGTTGAACGCAAATGATGATGGCGATATAATGAGGAATGAGCTTTACCTGTATCGCGAGGGATGACGCAACCAGATGCAGCACGACTGCATGCTACCACGGGGACAATTATTTGATTGATGTCAACATGAACGTTTTCCTGGGGATGGCTTTCTTGTGCCAAATCCCGGAAGTTGAGGCTGGTAGTTGAATGAAAGCATTCATGCGATGGTCATTAGGAGAAATTTCTAATGATTAATTTCAGCCTTTTCCCAAATTTAAAACTCAATTTGTTAATTCAGTTCTGGATGGCACAATTTCCAAACCTACATAAAACCCTATCGCAAAAAAAATCGAAAGTAGTTTTCCCCTTCTCTGGTGACCCATTTGCCTATCACTCTCGTTGAAACAGAGTACGTGTTGTCCCATTTCGCAGTTCGCGGCCAAACCTGTTGGGTGCCGTCAGCTGTTGTCCACGACATCGGCTTAGTCGTGTGCACTTGAAAACTTCCTCTACACCTTCAGCACTTCCTCCCTTCCTTTGATGTCCGAGGCAAAACTGCATGTCCGATACGGAAAAACAGGCCATCACCAACGACTACGACTATAGTGCGGGTTGTCCACTTGAAAATCGACAAGCCTTTAAAGGCCATGTGAACGTTTGAAAAACACTCAATGAAGCCATAGCTGCAAAAGTGCAACGTTTGAGTTGGTTTGCGTTATTAGTGCAAATTTGTAGTTGTAGTTGTCAATTGGAGGAAGTCACCGAAAATGTGAATTTTATGACATGCCTTCAAAACATTGAAAAATTATAAAGCAAATTATTTGAAGATTTTTCAAAATACAGCAATTATAGCTAAGTTACTCATCTCTTTCCAAACAACGTCCAAGGAAGAAAGTTTCCCATTCAGCAAACCAACCCCGATTAGCGTAGCGTGCAAATATCTATGCCAAACAAGATTAATCACACTGACCATGGCGCGGCGGCAAATCCCTGATGGGCAATCTGGGAAAAAGCAAAAAAAAAAAACGAAACTTGGACAAACATTTAGTCCACCACGGCCGTACGAGTTTCGCCGCAAACAAATTTCACTTTATAAAACCTGCCTCAAACGTGGATGGTCCATGCTCGTTTATCTTTTGGAGGTCATCTAGGAATTTCCCTTCACCAGAAAAGCGACTGCACAAGGAGAAAGAGGAGGAAAATTGAAATTTTGAGCTTCTCTCCCAAAGTGGACGACACCTTTAAGCCCCCGTCCTAAACCGATGGAAATTTGACCAGCAAACACAAATTTCGACGTCCGCGGTAAAAAAGCGAAAACGTTCAAGGTTCGTTAATTCGATGCATGCTCCGTGGACGCAGGCAGGTTCCCACATCAGATGTGAAACTACAGCGGTTCCGGTAATGTCCGTGAAGAAGTGAATTTTGGTAATTTTGGGGGGAAAAAGCAAAGAGCACGTGTGTTTGTTTGGGTCGAAAAATGTGCAACCAAATAAGAGTGTTTTTTTTTTTGAGGTGCGAGGAAAGCTTGATGAAAGTTTAATTTGACATGCGTTTTACTAATCGTTTGAATAAATTTAGTTTGTTGATTTAGCGAGGTTTTCAAATTATCTGTTGTGAGAGCACAAACAGTGGATAGTATTTGTTTGAAAAAAATCTATAATACAAAATATGACTACACAGAAAAAAAAATTTAATATTCATCAGGAAATGGTGACAGACTTTGCGTCAAAGAAATGTGTAATATTGCACAAGAAAATTATTAATTTTCATCAGTTTCTGATGAATTCATCAGGTTCACATTTTTACAACCTACCAAATTTTCAACACTCCAAAATTTAACTTTTTTTTTCTGTGAAAAAGAAGGAGAATGAGAAGAAAATTTATAAGTAAAAATATAATTATTTCCAAAATAAAATAAAAAAAAACTCGAAAAACCCTGTATAACAAACTGTAAACTATAATAGTAGTTTATGCAACAAGTTGCAAAAAGATGATTTTTTCAGCACGAGTCGTACATTTATCCAACGAGGTTCACCGAGTTGGATAAATACGAAGAGTGCTGAAAAAAAAAACAAGTTTTGCAACGAGTTCCATACCATATTTTTTGCAATTCCAAAAAACACACACTGAGTGAAATTTTATGTCAAATTTTCATGTATTTTGTCAATAAGTCGTTTAAATCAAAAAAATGTTGAAAAGTGTTACTTTTCGAAACAGGTGCTGAAAAGTTCAACTTTTCAGCACCCATTTGAGTGCTGAAAAGTAGAACTTTTCAGCATTTATTTTGAAAAGTGTTGCTATTCGATTCTGTTATTTTTGGTACAGAAAAGTAGGCTATTTCGTCGTTCAAGAATTACAGGAAAAGTAAGTAGTTTCACGACGGAATTGCAAAAAAAATATATGTGTACAGTTTATCTTTATTTTGAGTAAAAATGGGCTTTTTAAAAAGTTATTTAAATTTTGTAAGTTTGTAACATTAGATAAATACAACAATTTGTAAATTATTTTGTGATTCTTTTTGTTGTAGAAGATAAAATTTCAATTTAGTTTGCAAAAGCTTCATTTGAAATTTCAAGAAATAAAAAAATGTGTTGCTTAAATAGCTTGCAAATTTGAAAGAAAAGTCTATCGTCAAAAAATTGCTTTCATATTGGAAAATATATTCAAATCAGTCAAGTAAATTGATTACTTATAGTTTTGTAATGAAAGAGTAAATGTTTTGTAACAGTCAATTTTTTGATTTACGGTTTAAAAAAATAAAATTTAGAAGGAGAATGAAAACAAAAGTTATCAAAACAAAATCATTGCATACAAACGGTGTCTCAAATCATACCACGGCTTGTCTAAAGGTTATTTTTATAAAACTTGAATGAACCTAGGTAATTCTTTCGAGAGCTTGTTGGGGGGACTGCCCCGAGTCAGGGAAACTGTTTTTCAAAAAATTCTATCGGTAAAAATAGATTTTATCTCATTTTGAAATTTACATGTAATATATTTAAGCTTGAATCATGAAAAAGTATTAAATAAATTGCTGAAATTATGATGTTTTTTGTTGTTATGTCTTTCAAAGATCAGTTTCGAGTTCCCTAAACATGTCTTCAATATCCTTCATCATGGTAAAATGTGTATCTTGGTCGTCAGTTTAGATAATAGCTGCAAAATAGGTTTTTTCCTTTTTTTCAAATTCATCTTGAATCATAACGCGTTAGGGTGGTCCAAAAAATTGCAATTTTGACGATTTTCCTAATAAAATCACATATTTTCAAAACTAATTAGGTTTTCATCGAAAAATACGCATGAGTTCAGTTGAAACGGCGTTTGACAATGATTAAAAAAAATACACAAAATTTCCATTTTATGGATCACCCTGACGCGGCAGGAACCACCCTAATGACCTAACAAAAAATATGCATAAAACTATTTTTGGTAGAGGATCCCGAAATTTTAAGCCGATCCGAGCACCAAGTTTGGCCATGCCGTTTGCGTAGGAAGTTGTTGTATTGGAACATTGTAAATTCAACATTTTTTTTAACAATACACTTATGTCGCTTATCAGAATTTTGTAGGATGTTCAATAATTTGTCAACATGTTTTTTTTCTACAAATCAAATAAGATTAAAATCCAACTCAAGAATTTTTGGTTTGTCATCCTGAAATTAATTTAATTAGTATCAGGACGAAAAGGGAATAAATATCACACAATTTTTAAAAATTGAAGTTTTTCTCTACACTAAAATTATTTTAACTTTTCAGAGATTTGATGTAATTGCATGTTTATTCTACAAATTTATTCTGGATGTTATTTGCTAGAAATCCACGTAAACAGTTTTGATAAACACGAATAAAGTTGATGTTTCAAGATGAATTTGAAAAAAAAATAGGAAAAAACCTATTTTGCAGGTATTATCGAAACTGACGATCAAGATACACATTTTACCATGATGTAAGATATTGAGACATGCTGAGGAAACTTGAAACTGATATTTTGATGAAATAACAACAAAAAAAACATCATAATTTCAGCTATAAAATTTGCACAGATGCTTAAAATAACCCAAAAAAATGTTTTACGCTTGTGGAGCAGGGGGTCATTTTTTCTGGGCACCCTACTTTTCAGTTGATATGCAATCTTTTTCTTTAATAAAATAAAAATTCTGACAAAAAAAAAAATTTTAAGCGAAAAAAAACTGCATCGAGAATTCATGAAAATTAAAAAAAAATCACCTAACCCAATCATGTTAAAATGATTCGCAACGCAGAAGCATGCATTTCAAATTGATTTCGATTGATTTCACTTAAATTTCCATCAAAAATTTGTACTATTACGAAAACATATTTGTTTTGCCTTCTGAATATTTGGCAAAAACTTTAAATGAAATTTGTACCAGCGTAAGTAAAAAATAAAAAAAGTTTATTCGAAAACCGTCAAAATTAAGGGCGGTGCAAAAAAGAGGAATAAGCCAATCGGCAGCAAACTTGATATTTCTGTAAACTATTAATAGACATACGTTCCTTCGAAGTTTGGTCCAAATTGATGAAGGCCGAGCCCTAAGGTGTACTAGAAATCAGCAGCTTGATCAATTAAGTCAAACATTGCTGGATTTTTTCAGCTTTTTCGGTAACAATTATTTTTAAATTGCAAAAAAATGCCAATTTCAATTTAAACTTCAGAAGAGATAGTGCTGTGAACGACGTTTGGCAATAATAAATATCTGTGCTTTTGACTTCCTTCGAGTAGGTTGAATTAATTTTATGGTTTAGCATTCTCTTCCTTAATAACCTCAAATTATTCGTTGAATTTTAAATCAAAATTTTCACTTTCACTGTGAGTCCTTTATTACTTCATTTCTCACTGACAGTTTCAATCAAATTATCCTTTCTTTTGCACCTGCAATTGTGCACCGCTAAAAGCATTTTTATTAGTGTTCCAATCAACGACATCACAAAAAACAGAGCAATAAGTAAACTGCTGCACCCCTGCTGAGAACTATCAACTACCTTCGGCCGTCATTCAGTCAGCTGATTTCTTTTCCTTCCCCACGTTTTATGACATTGACACTGACGGGGAGCCGAGCGCGCGCGAATCGCATGCAATTACGGATCTTACGCGCTGCAGAAAAAAGGCCTTTATTTTCATTGCTTCTTTCTTCTCTTTCGTCTTTTCAGATCGTCCGCCGCACCACAAACGACGTCTTTTGTTTTCTGTTTTTATTTTGTCTCTTTTCGCGAGAGCCCCCTCACGATAATATAAACAGTGGTAGTTTTTGTTTGCTAGTGTTGGTGTTTGGTTTAGCTCTGTGCATTAGTATGACTCACTCAGCGCTGGAGCCACTTGACCAAACTGGTTTTGACTGAGCTTGGGAGCTTTTGATTTTGTTGGTGCTTTGAAGGCCGACGGATCTTGATCAAGGTAAGTTTTTGAATGAACAGGGCGAGGTGAATGACATTTATTTTGGAAGAAATTCAAGTTTGAAGGTGCCTAATATTAAGGGGAGCTTTTCTGCCAATGTTTGCATTAATAAGGGAATAATTTTTGAATAAATTATGTATTTTGGTGCTAAAGCTTGACATGTGTGTGTGCAACCAACCAAACGGGACCACGCGGTCGCTTCTTACAAATTGAGTTGTTTCCATGTATTTTTAGATCTACATTCTATACATGCAAATAACTCGCATAGGCATTTGGAAGGTGTTAGCTCTGCCGAGCATCGGTGACCCATTTCTACGCTGGCTAGCCGAGCGCGAGGTACTTCAGCTTTATCGACAAGCCCCGCTCTGAAGAACGTTTGCATCAATCGGATTCAAACGTTATTTAGAACTTCCGAACCCTTGTCAAAATGGACAAGGATCCAGCGCGTATATAGTTGATAGTAACAGTATTCCTAATTCCAATCTTAGCTCACCAAGTCGCGAGGGCCTAGTGGTTAGCATATTTGCTTACCAATCCAAAGGACGGGGGATCGAACCCCGACACGAGCGACTTTGATTTTTCGTTCATGTTCAGAGTTTCAAGATTTATGTTTCCTATACTTTCTCGTTGGGAGCAGATGGGAATCGAACCCAGGACCATTCGCTTTCAAAGCGAACACCGTAACCAGTCAGCCACGGCCGCTCCTAGCGATTTATTTCTTGACATTTTACGAAAATCTGAATTTTACGATAGATCTGGTGTCCTGAGCAAAAATTTAGAAATTGGTAAGGACTATTCAGAAATAAATTTCACAATCAATCTTGAAATAATCATGCATTGGCCGTAAAACTAAAAGTTAAATTCCAAAAATCCATTTTTTAAGATTTCCGATAAATGGGCTAATGAGTTTTTTGTTTTCATATTTTTATAAATTGAAGATCTGAAAATTTTCTTTTTTAAAGCTGAATAAATTCGATTTTTCCTGAGGAGATGTGTTCATATGGGGACAGACAATGTCCAAAGATATCGGAATCGACCTTAAGATTCTTTGCAATTCTGAAATAAGTAATTGGAAGCAGCCTAAGGCTATCACAACTTCATACCCGGGACAGAGATTAGCTGTATCTGTATCAGCACATAAGCTTAGTGATTTGTCAAGCATAAAAATTGAATTTTTCATGTGGAACATAATTCTTAAAACTAAATTTCATGGAACGTGAAAAATGTTTTAATAACTTTGAAAACGTACGGATAAAATTTAAGAATCATAAAATACCTATTTTTATTATTGTTCAATCAGCTATACATTTTTTCACAAATGTTTTCCAATCCTTGCTAATTTTCTTTGTCCTTTCATTCGTGTAAGATTTGTCTCAACGTAACATTATCAACCGAATAAAACTAAAGCAAATATCTAGAGCGAAATTCGAAAAAATGTTTATTTTAGGCATTGCAAAACAAGTTCCTTTTTTTAAACTCAAATGTATTTTAAACCGCGAAAGAAAAAGTTTGAACTTTCATATTTATTAACCCTCTAAAATCCAGATATCGATTTAAATATTCGCCAAAAATCAGTTTTTCATCCAATTTTTGATGTTTAAAAAATTGGCATTCGAAAGAAGAACTCAATAAATTGGAAAAAAATTTATGGTTGTAAGTTTCACTTATTTTAAGTGTCTTTGCCAATGCTTAAAATAACATTTCTGGGGTCAATTTTGTCTGCGTTTTTCACTAACATTTCCTCAATGTTTAGCAAAAATGAGTATGCAGTAATTTTTGTAATGCCCTAGACTATGTCTATACGCAAACAAAAACAAACATAAACTAAACTGCCGTTTTACGGCGATATGATGTATACGCCATTGAGGTGATTTTGCTGTAGACACGATTTTCTGTTTTTGTTCAGATTTTCAATTTAAAATTACTAATTTAAGGTCTGCTCTGTAGAAACTGATAAAAAGTACATTAAAAATGTGGCCCCTGCAAAATTTCTTGTTTTTTCCTATTCTCTACGATTTTAAACCACAAACATCATTTGGCCGAAAAAATAGCAATAAAAAATCACTACTTTTACTTCCCAATGATGTATGTATACATTGCTTGATCAAAGCTGGCTATATTTTTTGTGCCAGCTATTTTGACAGCTGAGCGGATCCCTTATTGCATTGTCCACGTGGATACTTTAAGGGGGAGGGGGAGGGTATTAGGGAGCGTTCTTTTATTACGTAACGCAGTTGGGGGGAGGGGGGTTGGAGGCCGTGTTACGCTCCTTACAATTTTTTTTTTAAATTTGTATGGAAATTTTGTCACGAGGGGGAGGAGGGGTTCTAAAAATCCGATTTTTTGCGTTACGCAGTAAAAGAACGCTCCCTTAGCGATTGTCTACGCTCCATAAACAGATTTTTTGCATGAACAATTGTCCACAAGGGAGGTGGGTGGGTTTAGAATTTTCAAAAAAGTATCTACGTGGATGTGGATAAGGTGTCATCCATTAAGTACGTCACATTAAAATCAGCCAAAATTTACTCCACCCTCACGATTTCCCTATGTTTTTAACACGCAATGTCACGCTTGCTCAAAACCCCCCTCTTCCCACAGAACGTGACGTACTTTATGGATAACGCCTATTGGACGTCCTCTTAAGAATTAAATCAAAATAATGTAATAAAATATTGCCAAGTCTTGACTTGGTTTCAAAACCTTAAATCAACATTCAAACAGAATTAAATTTTACTTCTAGCAATTCTCAATGTATACATACATCATGATGAGTAAAATTGGCGCATACATCATTGTTTGTTTGCTTAATAAAATGGGCCCCAGAGCAGTTTTTTGAAAAATTCTTTCGTCAGGAGGTAGCTTTTAAGATTCTTTATCAGACTGTACAATAAAATTGAAAATGTCCAAAATGGCGTATACATCATATCGCCATAAAACGGCAGTAAACGTGATACATGCAAATAAAAATTCTTAAAATGAATAAGTAGTAAAACAAGTTAAGTTTTTCGTTAAAAAAAAAGTAGCTCAAAATAACCTCCTGAACACGGAAAAAAATAATTTGGACAGAAGTGGGTTCAATAGTATTCTTTCTATTTTTAAAAAGACGACGATCATAAAAAGATGTTTTTAAAAAATATATAAAAAAGGTCAACTTAGATTAGATAGAATTTTAAAGTAAACATATGCATAAACGTAATTAACAAAACCTTTAATTCTTAGAAATAGTTTTGTTTAGAATGACTATAATCGCACAATCTTCCTAGTTTGTGAAAACTTTATGGTTTTGAAATTTTATTTTTTCCAGGAATTTATTTATTAGTAAATGTAATAAAAAATTTATTTAAATGTATGATGGTATATGAAGTTAACTATCATAAAGAGACTTATCAAATGATGTTATTTTAAGCTTTTTATTGATTTTTTTTTTATAAATTTTATGGAGTTTCATAAAAAAATTAACTTTTAGGAATTAAACGCTTTCCACGAAATCGTGAAAATTGCCAAACCCGGAAAACCATCCAAGTCTACGACAAACTAAAAATTCCCATAATTTCGCTGCCGGCCAGTGAAACACACACACAGGTATGGCATAATTTCAATCTTTACTTAAGGTCAACAGAGCTCGGCATCTAATGTTAATTCTGTTGGAATGGGAGATAATAAGCCTACTGAGCAATTCTCTGCGATTTCGGTAATTCGATTTTTTTTTGTATTTTTTAATCCGGCTGAAACTTTTTTGGCCAATTTGCATCATTAGTTCGTTCATATAATTTTCCATACAAATTTGGCAGCTGTGCATACGAAAATTATATGTGAAAATTCAAAAATCTGTATGTTTTGAAGGAATGATGTTCTCTATCCGATCTATCAGTTCCTCGTAGATTCCAAAATTTCCATTTAGTTTTCTTCCAGTTAGTTTTCCTTCAGTTAGTTTTCCTTTTGTTAGTATAACTCGCCTTCGCACAAAGCCGTCGTTTCTGGATTGCACCGGAAGCAAAGCAAGAACGCCCCAGCAGCTGGACACCGAGTTGCGGCTGAGGACACAAGCAAAGGCCAGCAGAGCCAACCAAGACCCCTACACAATCCCCCTTCCCATCCCACGCCTTGTCTTTAACATCAATCCCTTCCCTACTAACCCCGAGTAGGCCGCGGGTAATCGGCTCGGTCCTAACCAGGTCCCAGTACCGAAAAGGACCTAATAAAAATAATTTTATGAAAAAAAAAAAAAATGTTTTGAAGGAATTTTTTGATCGATTTGGTGTCTTCGGCAAAGTTGTAGGTATGGATACGGACTACACTAAAAAACGGGTTACACTGTAAAAAAATTGGTGATTTTTGATTTCACTTTTTGTCACTAAAACATGATTTGTAAAAAAAAAACACTATTTTTTTTTTTTTAATTTTCGATATGTTTTAGAGGGCATCAAATGCCAACTTTTCAGAAATTTGCAGAATGGGCAAAAAATCTTTGACCTAGTTATGATTTTTGGAATCAATACAGATTGAAAAAAAAAATCGAAATATTGGTCGCAAAAATTTTTTCAACTTAATTTTTCGATATAAAATCGAATTTGCAATAAAAAATACTTTAGTAAATTTTTGATAAAGTGCACTAATTTCAAGTTATAGCCATTTTAGGTAATTTTTTTGAAAATAGTCAGGGAAATTGATGTTTTTCTAAGTCTCACCCAAACAACCCTCCATTGTCAGTATCTCAGCAATTAATGATCCGATTTACAATATTAAAAAATATGTAACTATCGTGAAATTTTTCGATCTTTTGGAAAACAATGTTTTCAAAAAAGTTAAATTAACATTTCAATAGGGCGTAATATAGAATGTTCAGCCCGTTTGTAATGTTAGTCTTGATTTTAAACTTTTGCATATATTTTTTTTGAAAAGAAAAAAAAATACGAATGTTTCATATTATAACATTGTAAATCGGACCATTAGTTACTGAGATATCGACATTTGAGAATGGTGCGATGTTTTGGTGAGACTTTTGGAAAAACATCAATTTTCATGTTTTTAAAACATTGCATGACAATATCTCAGCAACTAAAGGTCGTATCAACAAAGTTCAAAAATGAAAAATACAGGGAATTTTCTCAGCTCTTCAATTTTTTTTTCAAAAGTGGGCAAACATGGGCACTAATTTAAAAAAATGAAAAACTGCAACCATTTTCAAAAAATAACCTAGAAAAGGCTTCAACTTGAAAACGGTGATTTCAAATTCGATTTAACATCGAAAAATTAAGATGAATTTTTTTTCGACCAATATTTCGATTTTTTGGAAAAAAAACTGTATTGATTCAAAAAATCATAACTGGGTCAAAGATTTTTTGCCCATTCTGGAAATTTCTGAAAAGTTGGCATTTGATGTCCTCTAAAACATATCAAAAAATAAAAAATAAAAATAGTGTTTATTTTGCAATTCAAGTTTAATTGACAAAAAGTGAAATAAAAAATCACTATTTTTTTACTGTGTAACCTTTTATTCAGTATAGTCCATATCCATACCTTCAACTTTGCCGAAGACACCAAATCGATCAAAAAATTCCTTCAAAAGATACAGATTTTTGAATTTTCACACATCATTTTTGTATGGCCAGCTGCCAAATTTGTATGGAAATTTATATGGACAAACTAATGATGCAAAATGGCTTCTTTGGGCATACCGAAGACACCAAAAAAGTTTCAGCCGGATTAAAAAATACAAAAAATTAAATTAAAGAAAAAAGACCGATTTCGTAGGGAACTGTTCTATTTATACAAAAAAGCTGAAATCACTAGATTTTAACTGTAAAATTACACACATGGTAATGTAATGAAATTTTACTAAATAATTTATTTTAACCGTTCAAATGGACTTTCCATTTCTGTCTGCTGTTTGAAATCACATCGATTTAAAAAATTTAAAAGAATCGTTTGAAGATTTGTCTTAAAAGTGTAGCCGTCGATCATTTCCAAAGAAATTTATCATAATTCTAAACTTCTCTGTTTTAAGTTCAATTCTACGAATTTTTGAAGCAATGCTTATAGTTATCCTCAAATCAGAAATCATGGCAATTATGGAAGTGGTCACTTCAAACATAAAACAAAATTTCATGAATAACAACATCATTAATACGTTGCATTTCATTGTTTTTTTTTTGCGATTTCGGCAAATTGCAAACAACATTTACTTTTTAAATGTTGTTACGCTATTTTTCTAATCATGTCCCTCCACCGAAAAGCCTAAAATTTTGATCAAAATTGGAAAGTTCGGCCAGCGGTTCCCACCACATTGCTGCTGTCATGAATCGCTGATGTATGCGTGTGTTTATGGTCCGTTTTAGTGAATTCAGGTGCGTGTGTGCGTGTGATACGAGATGATGGGTTACATTATAATACGACACCCCTCGCTTTAACTTTGGCAGTTTATGCTGTCTGTTGCTGTTTAGGTTTCACTTTCTTTTCGCGGGCTCCCCAACCATTTGTCAGATGTATGGCCGCCCAACGTTTTATTGTTGTCCCCACAGTGACTGGGTGCCTTTGTTGATGGTGGGTTCACCATTCACCATATGAACAAATTGAATGAAACGGGTTTTCAGTCTGAATGTCTGAATGTATAGTTAGCAAATTGTGATATCGCGTGTAGCGAATAATTTCGGCTTTGAATTGTTACGAGCAAAGATAATTGCTGAAATGATGTTATTTTAGTTAGGGTTGTCTGTAGTTGACAAGAGGTTTCATTTTGTATCATAAGATTAAAAAAACAAATTCGATGCATCGATAACGACATCTCAATTACTTGTTTCAATAAGTTAGAAGACAAAAGTCTAAAAAATGAAGATAGCAGACAGAAGTTTTGACAGTTCCTAAATTACATACAAAAAAAAGTTACATGCAAAATGACACAAGTCCGCAAAACTCATTCGACCATCATCAAATCGCGAAGGTTATCTAATCGTCGAATCCCATCGTGTGTGTGTGTGTTGACGAAGAGCGAGATGCGCTAACTCTGCCATTCAATGAACCACCGAGCGCGCGATCGATGCAATCATTGAACAATGAATGAACACAGGCAAATCAGGTAATACCCAAAAATCACATTCACATTACCGGGCGACGCCAACAAAAAAAAAAAAAGAGTGCAATCAATTAGTAACCCGTTATCGTGCGGTGACTGTGCGCAATTTTTTGCTTCTTCTTCAAACTTCTTTTTCGATTCAGTTCGAATCACAGCGTTCAAATCTCTTTGAGCTGGTGCCGAATGGTGTGCTTGCGCCGTATGGATCGTAAAGTGCCAGCTTAATCGAGTCATTGACGAGTTTGACGGCTGTCAATTAAAGTTTTTTTTAAATAACTTTCGGCTGACCATAAATTTCGGAGTGTAATGAGGTCTAATGTGACCTCATTTGGAGGTGAATTACAGATGCCAGTTTGGTGGTGAGTGACACAAAAAAAGAGAGATAATAATATCCCATCGTCGAAACAATATACTTATAGCAATTTTAGGCAAAAAAACAATAAAACAAATCATGTACTGCTGTACATACAAACAATTCAATATTTGAAAACAGTCATAAATGTGATCACTCATCACAGTCTGCTTGAACTTGACAAACGTGTAAAACTCGCATCTATTTTGGTTAAATGATCTCAACTCTTCAAATTTGGTTCAAACTTAAAACGACGACAGTTAACCCTGTACTGATCAATAAAGCATTTTTCCTGAACCGCGACGGTTTAAAATTTAAGTTTATTTTTTTATATTTTTCCATATTTTTTTATTCATTCAATTTTGCAGACATTTATAAGTACACATTTTTATGTTTAAATAAATAACATGTAAAGGTCATCGCTGAAATTTTTAAGTTATCGCAGTTTTAGTGAAAAAAGTAAATTTTTTGCCGATTTCGTCATTTTCCTGTTTTTGCGCGTGGCGCGTCGAAAAACTCAGTTTTTATTTTCAAAAAATCATATCTTGGAAACGTAAGGTTCGACATCGTCAATTTTTTTATATGTTATGTGAAATTTTCCGAGAAATCCGATAAAAATATTTTCAGACATAGGCTCTTTGGTCCCGAGACCTTCAAAACAGCATATTAAGTTTTCACACGACCTTTCCAAATGTTAAGCTTGATTTTTGAAACTTCTAACTATTTTTCCTAAATAGTCAAACTAATCACCTTTCTTTTGCATCTAAGACAGCTAAAATCGGATGAAATGGCGAGGAGTTATGATTTTTTGAAACAAGTGGTTTTTGCGAAAATCGACGAAAATTGCAATTTTTCAGACCACCCTAACACGGCGTAGGTCACCCTAATGGCCAAACAAAAAATACGGGTCTAAATATTTTAGCCGAGGAACCCCCAGAAAAATTTTGAGCCCGATCGGAGAACTTTTTTTTTCGGTTTAGGCTCTTTTCAAATGGAATTGCTGCATATTTAGTTTATGTTTGTCTTATTCTACCATCCCCAATCATTGTTTTTTGTTTTTTTTTTTGGTTTTTTTTTCTTTTTTTCACAGACACTTGTTAACTGCTTTGCATTTTTTTCACATTTTCTTCTATAGAATAATAACATTATTATTTAAATTGTGAAAAAAGAGAAGATCCATAGTCTGGGACATTACAAAAATTACTGATAACTTTTTTAATGCATTAAATATAGGAATGTAAGTCATACAAACACAGCCTAAGTTGACCCTGAAAAAAAAATACATTTTTAAAAACATTAGCCAAGTCACAAAAAACAAGTCAAACTTCCGGATGACCGACAACAAGTCGAAGGTCATAAGGTTGAATGGACAAAAGGTCGAATGTGGACAAAAGTCGAAAGCACATAAGGCCGAATGTGACAAAATGAAACAAATAAAAAAATATATTGAAAAACATATTTTCTATACCCGACTTATATCTGCAACTCGCATTATTTTAGAGAAGTTTAACTTTTTTTTTTGAGAACTTTTCCATTCTCTAAAAAATATCAGTTTTTGCAAAAATATTTTGTAAAAATATTGTGAGTAACCTCATTCTTTCAAACATGAACAATTTCATGTCAACCTATTTTTAATTATCGTAATGTTTTTGAAATATTTTCATTCTTTAAAATATGAGCGGTTCTTTTAAAACAAGTTCGACTTCTGAAATATTTTATTTTATTTTATTTCTCAAAACGACTTTTATTGGTTGTCGTAATATTTTTAATGTTTTCATCCATTCTTTTAAACATGAACTCAACATTTAAAAAATCTACTATGAAAGAAGTTTAAATATAAGTAAATATATAGTTCTTCAAAAAAAAAAAAAAAAACGTTTGACTGCCAAAGTATAAGTCCATGCTTTTGTTTTATTTTTTTAAAACTTAACTTAACATTCTTAACATTCTGTGATTGTTTTTTCCATTTTTTCAAATATCAGCGAATCTTTTTAAATATACTACTTTTTAATTTCAAAGAACATAAAAGTGAAATTATTGAAAACCGTTTAAAACATCTTTCTTTAGATGTTTTTCTATATTTATGTGTTAAGACTCACATCATAAGTTTTTTTTTAGTAAAAATATGCTCAAAATATTGACCTTTTTTCATTCGACCCTTTGTCATTCCAAACTTCCAACCCTAATTTTTTTTAAAGTGTAAGAGTTCTTCTTTCAAATGCTTTTTAAGAATCTTTTTAAAAAAATACCCTAAATTATAGCAAATGGATTGAATGATTCGCCTGTCAAACAAAAATTTGATTTTTACATCAATTTGATATTGTTTTTTTTTTTTCATTTAGAATTACATCAAAATTGTTTCTAAAATTTAATGTTTTCCGAATGGTTTAGATTACACAACTGAGATTTTTACAATCATATTTATAATTCACATCAAGGTTTTCAACAAAAAATTCATCAACATATATTTTTTTAGTTTAAATATTTTTTTTTTCATTTTCAAGATCTTTTTTAAATTCATTTCTTTTTTCTTTTCTGATGTCTTTTTTTCTTGTTGAATCTTTAAAAATCTATGTCTATTTAGCAATCTTCAAAATTTCCCTAGCCATATGGTTTGCTTTCTAATCAATTGCCTAGTAAAAAATTAAATCATATGCAATGAAATTATTGCTCAGCAATTCCATTTGTAAACAGCCTAAACCTAAAAAAAAAGTCTTCCGATCGGGCTCAAAATTTTTCTGGGGGTTTCCTGGCCAAAATAATTAGACCCGTATTTTTTTGTTTGGCCATTAAGGTGACCTACATCGTGCTATGGTGGTTTGAAAAATGGAAAATTTCGTCATTTTTCGCAAAAATCACTTTTTTCGAAAAATCATATCACCGCGTCATTTCATCCAATTTTAGCTGTCTTACACGCAAAAGAAAGGTGATGAGTTTGGCTATTTGGGAAAAATAGTAAGAAGTTTCAAAAATTTAGCTTAACTATTGAAAAAGTCGTATGAAAACTTAAAATGGCGTTTTGACCGTGTCTGCACCAAAGAGCCTAAGTCTGAAAATATTTTTATCGGATTCCTCGGAAAATTTCACATAACTTAACAAAAAAATTGGTGATGTCGAACCGTACGTTTCCGAGATATGATTTTTTGAAAATAAAAACTGAGTTTTTCGACGCGCCACGCGCAAAAACGGGAAAATGAAAGATAGCTAAAATTGGATGAAATGGCGCAGATATATGATTTTTCAAAAAAAAAGGTTTTTGCGAAAAATGACGAAAATGGCAATTTTTCAAACCACCCTAACACGGCGTAGGTCACCCTAATGGCCAAACAAAAAAAATACGGGTCTTATTATTTTGGCCAAGGAACCCCCAGAATAATTTTGAGCACGATCGGAAAACTTTTTTTTCGGTTTAGGCTCTTTTCAATTAGAATTGCTGTGCTTTGAATCATTTGAGAAATGATTTCATTTTTTTAAAATTTGGTCATGATATCGGTTGGCAGTAAAATTTTGCCCCAAAAAGGTTCATTAAAAATAAAATTACTTAGTCATAAATGCATGTAAAATCACCAGACTTGAAAGGCAACCATTTCGTAACACAAATTGGATTGTGAAATTGCGATGGTCAAATGAAAAGACTCAAAAAGTTAAAAATAAGAGCTCTTTAAATTGGATAAAAGAATAAAAATGATTTTTTCATCAATCATATCAAAAATTATTGAATTTATTATTGATTCGCCAAAACATGAAACATTAAAAAAATTTTTAAGATTTTTCTATTGTAATTTTTATTGTTTTACCTTTTTTGGGTATAACTTGTCTAAACACAATATCGTTTTAATTACACAATTAAAACATAAACATAGCAAACTTCATAAACTGAATCAGATTTCTAACGTTTTAAATGTGTCAGTTTTAACATGATTGTTTAATCATGTTCATGAAAAATATATTTATAAATCAATAAACAATTGTTTTTCAAGGCAAATTCATTCAACTAAAAAAAAGGTTCAGATTTTGCGTTGCATTACTGATGAAAAATGCAATTAAAATATTTGAGTATTCTTACTCTGTTTTTTTTTTTGCCTTTCTCACAAATTCAAAATGCAGGATTTTCTTTAAATATAACGATTACAAACGCATACATTTTCACAAGTTTCCATGTCAAGGTAAGCCAGCCCAGGGTTAATTCAATCACTCACTGCGACTCAAAATTATGCACTTATTTCCTTCAATCGTCAAAAAATAAAAACCAACCGGCAGTTCGGCAGGCCTCAACAGGGGGGCTGCCCAAGACCAAACGGCCAATTAGTGGTTTTCACCCGGAGGCCTATTTTTGGAACCGGCGGTGATTAAGAGATTGTCTCTCGATCGGTACTGCTGTGCGCGTTGATCGGCGAGTTCGTTGAACCTTTATTTTTACGAGTTTGGTGGATGCTTTCGTCAATTATTTATGAGTTGGTAATTGGTCGGTGACATTGAAAGTTTTTTTTTCCTCGTCGATCAGGCAAATCCGGCTTCCGGTGGTAATTACCATTGATTGCAAACTATTGGAGCATTTTTTCGGAGGAAAAGTTGTTTTGTACTTTTTATGGTGGTGATTGATGAATACGCAAGCCTAGTCGATTAATCAAATGCCAAGTTATCAACCAGGCGGCGCACCTTAATTGATCACAGCGCGGAAAATGCTCGCATTCTTCAGGCGCGTGAGCTATTTGGAAAATTGGAGAGTTGAAGGAAAAACTCAACGCCACTGAATGAAGTAATCAATCATTCTTCAAAGTTTTCCACACTCGCGTCATTCCTTTTTGGGGAGCGCTCGCGTTAATGAAAGGATGTGAATTTCACGTGAAGTTATTCAAAAATTCAAAAATGATGCAACATTCCGCGGCACAGTGACGGGGTGCGCCGGCTTAATTGGAAAACCCTTTGCAAATTGATTGATGCTGAGAAGAGGTGCTTCCCCAAATATGCCGCACAACAAAAATTGCCCCGATGGAGATTCAATCAAAACGAGTGCAACCCCTTATATCAGCAACCATGGTTGGCTGGCTGGACGTCGGCGTCGATTGAGTCATAGGAAATTTTTGATGAAAACATTTTGTGAATGCACACACATTATAATGCAACCATTTTT
Source organism: Culex quinquefasciatus (assembly GCF_015732765.1). Taxonomy (NCBI): domain Eukaryota; kingdom Metazoa; phylum Arthropoda; class Insecta; order Diptera; family Culicidae; genus Culex; species Culex quinquefasciatus. The sequence goes on along the minus strand of NC_051862.1, from coordinate 56,043,005 downwards.
CCGGTGATTCCGCGAGTTTTGTTGGATTGGTGGCCGGCGGCGACCGGCGTAACTGTTAACATTTTACGGTCTTGTTACCCATCAATCACGAATGTTGGCGTTCGTTCCGATGAGTGTCGTAAGGATTGGGTGGCACTGCGTGTTAGATGTGGCGGTTTAGTGTTTTCCTTATCGTGCTTTTATACAGAAAGGTATAGTTTAGTTTCACAGGTCGAAAGAAAGTTTGTTCGTTGAATGAAAACTCTATTATTCAATTAATTCTTAAAGCTTTTAACTCCTAATAAATCAAAAAATGTTGCCATGTTTGTTTCCAAAGTTAAGTTTTTTTCTTGCTTCGATAAATTTATTTTGTTGTTTTTCACATCAATGCAGTTGTTATCCTAAGCCGATTTACAGATAACCATGCTGATAAATTTAAAATGAAGAGAGAGCTTCCTAATTTTGTGAAGGAAAAAAGTAAAATTACATTCGAATATGCTAAACTAAATTTGAATAAACATGTTTAATGTAAAGTGATCAAAAACAATCAATTACAACGACTTCCTTTTTTTCCATGTGATAAATTGCAGCTGCATTATTAGCTATAAATGTGATCAATATTTAAAACATTTCAATTCAATTGTTTTGAAATTTTGTTTAATTTTTTCATGATTTTCCAGGGGCTCGAGAATACTCGTGAATTAAACAAATCTCAGATGTGAGATTGAAGGTCTCAAGAACAAAGAGCGAATGTGGCTTACGTGAATGTCCTCACTCCGTATAATTTTTTGCGTGGAATGTGTCCACTTGATTTATGGATGATCCCGTTTTAACATAATTTATTACTGTTTGTGAATAACATTAAAAAGGTTCTCCGTTCTATCAAATGTTGGCTATTGAAGGTCTTTTTTTTAATTCAAACTTTGTTTAGTATTTGTTCAACATAATTTATTCTAATATTTATAAGGTACAGATTCCGACTCCAAGTAAAAGTTGCTGAAAATTTGCTGAATCCTATGCAGTCTCCGAGGTCTCACTCCAGCTCGAACTTCAACGTCAGCTCCGACTTACTGGCTCTGTGAAAATAATAACAGTTTTTGTTATTCACACTTCAAAAATTCTCAATAAATAAAGCAATTCCGTTCGGGAATATAACAAAATTAAAAAAAAAATGAACTCTCAAAAGTTAATTTTATCGGATTAATTTTAGCTTGAAACCCAATTTCATGGTGAAATAAATGACCCCGATGAAATTGGTCAAAATTATTTCATAGTTCTAACCATTTTACAATCCTTTAGGGGGTATATCAAATAATTAAAAAATCAACTTCCAAAATTTCAACTTTTTAGAATCATTTTACTTCAAGGACCCCATTTCATGGCCAAAATAATGACCCCGACAAATGAGACAAAATTACCCCCCCCCCCCCCCTTCAAAGTTGGCCTGAATAATCGGGGGGCAAAAAAAATTTTTTTTCGAAAAACTTCAAAATTTTTATGAAAATTTAAGTTCAATCAACTGAAAACTAGTTAAAATGCATTTTCCCGCGTTTATAATCATATTAAGCATGTTTGAACTCCTTTGAAAACATTTTAAATTTTCTTGAAATACCAATGTACAGTCCCACTAAAAGTTTTTGCGATAAAATAATCCATTAATATTTTGATATTTTCAAAACTAATGATTGTAGAGCAACCGTGCGCCTGTAAAATGCATTTTAAAACAATTTTTTCAACCAAATGTTAAAACCTAGGCTTGTAATTTCAATTTTTATATTTTTTTCATTTTTTTGACCCCCCCCCCCCCTTGATTTTGGTCAGAGTCGAGGGACATTAACTTCAAAAAATATTTGCAACGGCCTTAAAAAAAGTTAGCTTTTCGGTTTTGCAAATATGAGCAGTTTGAAAATGTTTAATGGGAAAATTGCTAATCCAAACAAATTGTGGATAATTTAATGTGCTATAAAAATAGTTTAATTGCGTACTTCAAAACTGGTTTAGTGGTCACGTAAATTGCGTGAAAATTGCACAGCAATATTTACAACCGATTTTTTTTTTTTTTTGTAGAGCCTTATGACCACTGCGACCAATTATAGGAATATTGTGGTATGACTCATTTTTTTATGGCAAAATCAGGTTGACCCAGCACCATGGAACGGTGATAGGCGGCTCCTGTTTACTGCGTTTTGTCCCAGTTAGGGTCGACTTTTTTGATGAAGTCTAGGACCCTGCCGAGACGGAACCTAATTATATCGGAGGGCTGTAAGACCCCTTTCCCAAAAATTGAAATTCTACTTTGAATCAAGGCACCGCAATTGCATAGCAAGTGCTCTGATGTTTCAGTTTCCATTTGACAAAATCGACATATTGAATCTGCAGTTTTTCCCATATTAAATAAATGGTATTTGCAAGGGCAGTGGCCGGTCAATAAACCGGTTATCACCCTTAAATTTTTTTTGTCTAGTTTCAGTAATTCCCGGGATGATTTCTCATTGGGGAAAATAAATCTTTTTGCCTGTCTGGAAGTATCTGTAGTATTCCAAATAAATTTAACTGTTGATAATTCCCAAATTTTAAGCTCCATTTTCATAGAGCAGTCTGGAACACCAAAGAAGGGCTCTGGACCAATAAAATCAGTCTCCGATCCTTTCCTTGCAAGGCTGTCCGCTATTTCATTTCCTAGAATTCCACAATGCCCAGGAACCCAGTAGAGATTTACCACGTTATTTTGAGATAATTGCTTCAGTAAGTTAACACCTTCCCAAACTAATCTTGATTGGCAGGTATACCCTTTAAGGGAATTCAAAGCTGCTAAACTGTCAGAGAAAATACAAATGTTTGTGAATCTGTAGTTTCTTTTCAGACAAATACACGCACATTCAACTATTGCATAAACTTCAGCTTGGAAAACTGTTGGGTAATGTCCCATAGGAATAAATTTCTTTATTCCCGGGCCATAAACCCCAGCTCCCGTGTTGTTATTCATTTTTGAACCATCCGTGTAGAACTCAATCGATCCTGGACGAAGATTAGGCCCACCATTATCCCACTCGTAGCGACTTTTAGCGTCCAGTTAGCCTTGGTCGGCATCCAGTCTACTATTGAGTTTAACGCAGGATTCAGATTAAAGTTTTTAAGGACCTCTAGGTGGCCCGTCAAATCTTTTTCCTGAATCTTTGTGGATCGATTCATTAACAGGGCACTTTTACATGCCTCTAATTCAATAAATTTATGAAGAGGAAGTAAATTCAACAAAGAGTTTAGTGCAGCAGACGAAGTACTGTGCATAGCTCCCGTTATTGAAATAGTGGCTAATCTTTGCAGTTTAGCTAATTTGTTTTGTGCAATTTTTAACTTAACTTTAGGCCACCACACAAGTGAAGCATATGTTGTTCTTGGTCTAACTATACACGTATATAACCAATAAATCATTTTTAGCCGAAGGCCCCACTTTTTTCCAAAGGTTCTTTTGCATACCCATAAAGCGTTAGTTCCTTTGTTAATAACATAATTTAAATGAGCATTCCAATTTAGTTTACTATCCAAGATGACTCCTAGATATTTCACTTCGTTGGAAAAATCTATTGTTATCCCACGAATAACAAGTTCAGGGATAAATATCGATCGTTGTCTTGTAAACGGTATAATAACTGTTTTAGAGGGATTAATACCAAGACCTTCTCTTTTACACCACTTTGAAATAAAATTCAACGCAGATTGCATTCGGTTTGAAATAAACTTTCCTATTTTTCCATGAACTATTATGCAGATATCATCCGCATAGCTAACCAATTCGAAACCGAGATTCGCTAACTTTTTCAAGAGATCATCGACAACTAGTGACCAGAGCAGAGGTGATAAAACTCCACCTTGTGGACATCCCCTCCGAGGTTTGATAACTAGTCTGTCTTCTCCTAAGTCAGCAGAAATTTCCCTGTTAATTAGCATTGCCTCAATCCAGTTGATAATGCATGAATCAAAGCCCTTCGCTTCCATAGCAGAGCGCATAGAGCTGTGAGATGCATTATCAAAAGCTCCTTCAATGTCCAGAAATGCAGCCAAAGCCAATTCCTTTGCTTTGAAGGACTTTTCAATTTTTGTAATTAAGCAATTTAAAGCAGTAATTGTTGACTTGCCGCTTTGGTAAGCAAATTGTCCTTTATTTAAAGGATTTGTTTTCAAAAATGTTGCTTTAATAACATCGTCTAGTATTTTTTCCATTGATTTAAGAATTATTGAAGAAAGACTTATGGGTCGAAAGGCTTTGGGACTTGTTTTGTCCCTTTTTCCTGCCTTCGGAATAAATATGACCCGTACCTCTCTCCAGGCTTTTGGGATATAACCTAGAGTGATACTGGCTCTAAATAGGTCAGTTAATCGTATATTTATAGAATCATTTGCTTTCTGAAGAAGAGCTGGAAAAATTCCATCCCTACCCGCTGACTTAAATGGTTTGAAAGAGCTCACCGCCCACTCAACTTTGGAACAGGTGAATATTTCACAGGCTTGATTTTGTGCGAGTACAGACCAATCTTTTGCCGGTCTTTCGCCCTCGGCCTGATCTATACCACTCGTTACCTCAGTCGAGCCAGGAAAGTGAGTTTTCATCATTAAGTCTAGTGTTTCAGAAGCGTTACTCGTGAAGCTGCCATCATCTTTTTTTTTAAATTTCCTAGGCCATTTGAATGATCTTTGGAAAGAACTTTTTGTAATCTCGCAACTACTGAGGAGTTCTCGATTTTTTCGCAAGAACGTCTCCAGTCGCTGCGTTTAGATCGTTTTATTTCTGTATTGTATTTAGTCAGGGCTCTTGTATAAGAATCCCAGTTTCCAGATTTTTTTGCTCTGTTAAACAATTGTCTGGATTTTTTCCTTAACACTGCTAGGTTTTCATTCCACCACGTTACCTCACGGTTGGAGGATTTGTATTGAATTGGACAACTAGCCATGTAGGAATTAGTAATTGCGTTAGTCAACTCCGATGATGCTTTTTCCAACTGTTCAACAGTGCGGATTACATCCCCGGCATTAAAGTTGTAGTTATTTAGAAGAACTTTATAGTTGTTCCAATTGGTTTTTTTAGGATTTCTATATGTTCCTACTAACATTTCTCCTGCATTATATTCAAACTCAATGTGTTTGTGATCTGAAAGCGATATTTCATTGGAAACCTTCCAGTTTGATATTCTTTCGGATATTGGTTCACTGCAAAAAGTGAGATCAAGAACCTCTTGTCTTGTTGCTGTGACAAATGTTGGGGAACTACCGATATTGCAAATATCAATATTATTTGATGATATATAGTCAAGCAAGTTTGCTCCTCTTTTATTGATGTTTGTGCTACCCCATACTGTGTGGTGAGCATTGGCATCGCATCCAACAATAAATTGTTTATTCATTTTTCTACAGTAAGAAATAAACATCGTCACATCAACAGGCGGAGCTTCTTCGGTATCGCCGGGGAAGTAAGCAGATGCCACACACATCCAGGTACTTCCTCTGACCGTAGGGACCTTTACTGTATCGCAACAATGTCTCTGGAAATAAATTCGTTGATTGGAATGAACTTTGTATTGTTTTTTAAAAATATCGCTGCTCTTGGATTGGGTACACTGTCATCATATAACAATTTACCCATTTGAGCAGAAATTCCCTTTATTTTACTATTATTTACCCAGGGCTCTTGAATGAGACCCACATCAATATTGTTTTTCATGAACCTTCTGCAAAAAACAGCTGACGCTCCTTTCGCATGATGAAGATTAACTTGAATAAATCGTTTCATTGCTGACCATTACCACCTTTCTGAAGTTCCTTAGGAAAGGTGGTAATGGTCAGCAATGAAACGATTTATTCAAGTTAATCTCCGATTGTCTGATTTAAAATGGTCACATCACTGGAAATTCAACGGCTTTAATTTGTTTTCAGAAACAATACTGATCTTTAACCCCTAAAATTTATGACACTTTTATTTCAAATTTTATCATTAATATTATTTATTTTTATTGGCACTTAACCATTATTTTCGCATTCGTGTCATAAATTTATGACAGTCTTTGTTATCAGTCACCAAAAAAGCCAAAGCCTATTAAAAAGCAACCATAAATCACTCAAATTACGCCGATGAAAGCTCCCGATAACTCCCGCTAATAGACATAATTCACCTCCCAGATCATCATCATCGCCGTGGTCAGACTGCCAGCGAAAATCGAAAGTTTTGCCTAATGCTTCGGCCATCTTCAACCCAAAGCCAAACAAGTAATCATAATAAAACCTTGGCCAAACAATGACGCCAAACGCCCAACGGCGCAGAAAATGACCACCGGAGTTTACGCATCGATCCGCGGCGACGTGTGACAATCACCTGACGGAATCGCGGCGATGAAATATCCTATCCAAAGTTGTGATCTCCATGTCCGCTTTCGCGACTTTTGATTCCGTCCACGGGGAAAGATTTCTCCTCGTTGATCGGGCGAGCAAAACAAACCGTTTCTTAAAATGCCACTCTAATTACCCGATACGCATACCCACCCTCTCATTGGGCACTGTGAAAAAAGTGTAACGTTTTTCGGTGAACTCAACCAAATTACATTTGGAAAAAAAAATATAAATAAAAAATTCAACTTTTTTCAACTGTGTGTAGTCTTAACTGAAGCACTGCGAGGGGGCCAGCTGGAGGTCCGGGTGTTCGTATGCAGATTTGCCTGACCGTGGCCGTCGTCGCGTAGGAAAATTGATAATTTCTCTTTTTTTTCGTGCACGATCGTAGTGCTTCAACTAACGAAGAGATAGTGGCTATTGACCATGCAAATCAGAGAGCGATGCGTGGGGATAACCCTTGGTGTATTAGTGACCAGCTGAACCCAAAGTATCTATTTTCAGTCTCCTGTTGTTAAGAAGACGACTGGGAATGTGATTTTGATTATGACGTTTTCGTTATCACAGAAAATATAATTTACCCGCAGAATATAATTTGCATTATTACAAAAACCAAAATTACGGTATTTTGAAAAATTCTTAAATAAAATTTTAAACTTTGTTATATGGAAGGTATTCTGTAGTTTAACTAACATTTTTTTCTGAATCAAACATTATTCTGAAAAACTAACATCTTCTATGTCAGAAAAAGTATGTACATTTATCACTGCAAATGTGTAATTTAACCACTATTCCGGTGTAACATCACTTTATCAGTCTGAATTGAGTTAAAATTATATCAAACGAAATTATATCATAAAGACTTTCCAAAATTACATCTTCCAAATTTATACAATTTTTTACTGTGTGTGAACTGTATAAACTGTGGAACATGTCATGAAATAAAACATTTTATTTACTTTTTGAATCTGCAACAAACCAAAAGGGTATTGTTTTCTTAGAGAACAAACATTTCTGACAGTTCTTGATTTCTATTGTGATTATGTTATCTAGTGCGTCCATCCTGGGAATTCCCGGGACAAAAATTCCGGGATTTTTCCAGAACCGGGAAATCCCGAATCCCGGGATTTTTTTTTAATTTGTCCCGGGAATTCCCGAAATTGAGCATGAGCATGAGCATGAGCATGGTTGACTGCCAATGAGCTGCTACTCCGTTATTGACAGATCAGCTGAAGTTAAACAATGAATCAAAAATGATCAGTGGGAGCCAACCATCCGTTCACTGTTTAACCTCTGAAGATCTCTACTTTATTAGTCAATACCGGCGCCCTCCCAAAAAGCCTGCAGTTCAACGAAAGGGAGGAATGTTAGTCCGATAGTTGAAGTTGCAGACTCATCAAGCACATAGTTTTTCGCTATATACTTGTTGATACCGCTTGAGACCGTTGAATCCACAGCATCAAGCATCACGTGATTAATATTTTTTTGGGTTAGTAGGATAAGGTATTGGCTTTTCGATGCCTCCCGAGCTACGGCGCTATGGGGAGGACTTTCATAACAGACCCGTCGGCGAGCCTTCCGAGCAACGGTGCTATGGGAAGGTCTTTTTGGTTAGCACACACAATCACTCACACACAGTTATTTTGCTCCACTATTAACTCGATGATCCAAATTGTCAGTGCGTCTTTCGATCATTATATAGAAATAGCTTTTTCACCGCAAATAAATAATACCTCGAAAAATTAAAACACGATGATATAGGAAGGGCTTTGAAAATCACAAAACAATAAATTAAGACACACACAATTTATGACCTAAAATACACAAAAAAAAACCACTTTTCACTCTGAATATTTTTTACACCACCTTAACAAATTACGCACTCACCCCATACAAATAGCGATACAAAAGCACACACAAAAAATTAACCTGAATAATCACGACTTCGCGTCCCCACTTCCAGCGCACCAATGATGCTATTATTCAATTACAACAATCCCGTCCCGGGAATTCCCGAAATTGAAAAAGAAAATCAAATTTTGGCCAGGAAATACATTTTTTTGTAAAAATACATTAATAGCTGATTACATAAAAATCGTTAAGAATTTAAAAGCATTAAAATTTGCATTCGGTATAAATCAGCAATATTTTGGCTTATAAGTTAAAAATTGTTAAATTTGTGTTTACAGATTCACAAAATTCCTAGAACTTTAAATATTTTTTATTAAACTCTCTATATTTTTAAAATACTGGTTATTACATTTATGAAAATGTATAATTTCAAAAAATGGAAAAAAATATTTTAAACTATTAAGAAGTCCCGGTTTTCCCCAGTTGGCCAAAGCAGAATAAAAAAACAAAAAATATATATTTTTAATTTGTGTTAAGGGGTTACATACAGGTGGAAAATGCATAAAAACTCATTACAGAACATTTATTAAATCCACTTGAAAGATGATCACTCCTGAAAGTTTTATGAAGATTTTTCATTATTAAACTGAGTACGAGACGATTTAAGCACATAATTTTGCCATGCGCAAAACAAACTGACAAACTTTGTGAACATTTTTTTTTTCTCAAGATAGGATGGACCAAATTGGCTGAAATTGGATTTTGCATATTTGAAAAATGCAGGAATCAAAAGCTCTCTAGCTTTTATATGAAAAACATAAAAATATTTTTATCTTATTTAAAAATTATTTTTTTTTTAATATCGGCCTTCGTCAGGCACACGGAACCGGTTTAACGAGTGATCACCAACATTATGAGCCGATTTGGTCAAAGCAGTGTTGAGATTTCGTGGCACCCATTTTTTTAAACTGCCAAACTTTAAATTGATATATCTCGGCAATGGTACAACCAAAAGTTTTAAAATTTATTTTGTTGATAGATGAAAATATATATTTTAATATCTTGAAAATAGATTTGAAAAAATTTAAATGCGTTCTCATACCAACCTCTGACATTTATGCCGATTTACATTTATGTAACCCCTTAAGCTATTTAAAAGCTGTAGTCTATGTTTAGATTGAAGTGTAGATTGTCATCAATTAATGTAATTGAGCTGATGATTTAATGCTTAAAAAACATAACAGATATAATGAAAATATAGATTTTATGAATGTTTTGAAAAAAATCCCGGGATCCCGGGAATTCCCGAATTATCAAAAATATTTTTCCCGTTTTCCGGGAAATCCAAAACCTGGGAAAATTGGACGCCCTAAGTTATCATCAAAAGTTGAATTTAGATAAGTTGTGCCTTTTTTAATTTGCATTTCAGGGTGAAATTTTTCGAAAATTTACCTTAAAATTCTTAATAAAGGAAATTAAAAGTTTGACAAAAATAAGTTTTTCTCAAAAACCATCATAATTCAACTCAAGATATCTTGGAAAATCGATTTTCATTGAAAATTTTGTTTTATGAAATTTTCTGCTATGTTCTCTACATTAACCATCTGCAACCCAACTTCTACAACGGCTTCGATCTAAAATTTCAAAATTCATTTTTTCAACCAATTTTTGATTCTAAAAAGCATTGGAAACATGAACTTTTTGAATTTTAGAAAATTTTTAGGCTAGGTTGACTTGTTTAATGTGTCTTGAAATTGTTTGAAAAAATTTAGTTTTTGGGGGTAAAAAATTAACTATAAAGGTATTATTTCAAAATTCAAATATCAAGCCCAATATTTATTCTCTGAACTTTTAAAAAAAAGAACCACAGAAATGGTTTATTATAGGCTACTCAAAAAAGCTATTTTCATGTTGTTTCTCAATGTTTCATTTAGTTTAATTTATGGAAATGACGTGTTCCAACAGAAGTGGAACGGCAGTTATTACACAACTCATTTTCAACTAAAATCTTTTTCTAAACTCGACCCTTAGACGAAAAGAGAAGATAGTTTAGATCAAAAAAAAAAACACCTTGGGCCGACTGTTTAATTAAATTTTTAAGAAAAATACCATGAATCACAAAAGTGCTGTGAACTGCTGAGAATATAGAAAACGATTGCTAGTAATCTATCTAGTTCAAAAATTGATTATAATTGAACAAGAATTTGTAAAAAGTGTCGTCCTCTTTCTTATAAATTATCACTTTATTTAGCATTCTTAGATGATTATATTTTTAACTCCAGCCAAGGGGTTTCCAGCATCGTGTCAGACTAGTGACCAATCCGGAATTACTTGGAACTTGAGAAAGAAATTCTGTAATTCCGGATTTACTGAGTAATTCCTGAGACATCCTGGTAATTCCTAATAATCCCAGTAATGCTGGTAATTTCATAAATCTGTTTTGTTTGAACATATTTCAGAAAACAATAAAATAATAAAAAATAACTGTTAAAAAGATAATTTCGATAAACTTTTTATGGTTCTTTTTATTGCCTAATAATTTTCATGTAAGAAACCTAAGCTATAGGTAGTACGGGATCATTCGAATTTATTCAGTATTTCGTGTATTTCCCATTTATTCAAGTAACTAGTAGTAATTCTTTAAAGGGAAATCGGCAGAATGCATTTTGCTTTTGCTTGATGCCTTTTATGGTTGTAAGAAGTACAGAACGGATTCGGAATGTCCGCTAATTTGGATGCTCTCTAATTCAAATGTATTCAGATGGAAAAGCACTCAAACGTCAAAATCAGTTGTAAAACTGATGTTGATGTTTATCCCATTATTTGGAGATTTTCAAGTAGGGTGCCCAATTTTCCCGGGTTTTGAGTTTCCCGGTAAACGGAAAACATATATTTTTTTATGACCGGGAAATTTTTCAAAACGTCATAAAATCAATGTTTTCTTTATATTTGTTATGTTTTTCATGCTTTAAAGTTATATAATTAGCTCAATACTTTTAATAGATTTAAAGATTTTTTTGTTCTTTGTTGTGCTTTGAATTTCAAATGGACTCAAACGCCAAAATCAGATGTCAAACTGATGTTAAAATTTACTCTTTTAAGCTTATAAATTGTAAAACGAAACTATTGGCACTACGCCCCCCGGGGCATGGCTTTCCTCTAACGTGGGATTTCTGCTCCAGCGCCTCTGACGAGACAGGAGAAACCGGGACCGACGTTTTACTTCACCATCCGATAGAAGCTCAGTGGATAAGGCGGGAATCGAACCCGCGTCTCATAGCATCATCGGGATCGGCAGCCGAAGCCGCTACCCCTGCGCCACGAGACCCACCTTATAAATTGTAATACTAATTTAATTTTCAGGCCAAAATTAGAGTTTCGTTTAATTTCGGGAATTCCCCGTACAAAATAATTTTAAAAAAAATCCCGGGAATTTTGTGCCGGGAATTCCCGAGATGGACGCACTATTGCCAAGCACGTGATTTTGTGCGTTTGACAGATGTCAATCGATTCAATTACAAAGACTTATCTCAATATGCTGGAAGCTACGCAGTAATTCCAAGTTATTTTTATAAATTTAAGCAATTCTGTGTGGTTTCTGCTAATACCAAGTAATTCTGGGAAATCAAAGTAATCCGTGACATATTGCCAGTAATCCTGGTAATTCCATTTAGACTGGTCAGTAACCCTTGATGCTGGAAATCCCGTGACTCCAGCTATTGAAGTATACTCCTATTTGAAACAATATTTGGGAATGACACGTTTGGTAGATTTGTTCGAAATTGCAATCAAAATTGTCTGTTTTTTTTCCAAAAGTGATTGGAAAAAGTTTGCCATATTCATACTTCACGGCCAAAATAAATATCCAATCACAGCCTAGACTTCAACCCCTGTGCTCCACGTCTCTCAATGACACTTGGTTTCAATATCAACCGTTAGCCATCGCAAATTTCCACCACGCCAATGTTTTTATTTTCCATTTCGTTCACCTTCAGGGGGTTCACGGTGACCAACAGCAACAGCTCAAGTTTTAATAAACTTCTCTCTTCTTTTTGCCGCTACTTTGTTTATGCCCCAGAAAGTTGAGGTCAAGGAAAGTTGGTTGGTTGTGTCTCGTAGACTCGTCGGAACGTAATTCGCACCGGACTAATTAGTGCTACTCGTTTTTTTGTTCGCTATTTGTTTAGTGTCCCACAAAGTTTTCACAAATATGGAAAGTAAGGCTAAATTTTGACCCATTCGATACGGTGCTGAGGTGAAAAGTGGCCATTATTTGTACAGGGAGGTGTCGAAGGGAGTAATCAAGTCAATCTGGCGAGGGTGGCTCAAGCAAAGCAAACACAAAACCCTTGATTAAATACCGACTTTTCACTCGTTATCTTTGCGCGCAGGCAGGCAGCTTGATGACGGACTAAATGTGGGCTAGATCTTTGGAGTGATGTGTGTTTGGTTCGATGTGCTTCGCTGCCATCAGATACAAACATCGGGCAGGCAGGCAGATCCAACGGTCGAACCAACGGACACTTGAAGCGCTCTAATTAGCCCGCGGTAGAAAGCATGGATTAAGACTGGGCAGCCCACGTGGGTGCTGATTTGGGTGAGATTGTGAGAAGTGAGAATTAGGATTGTTTTTTACTCTGATTTCACTGAAGGTACGTTTCAAGGTGAGATGATCTCTAGATTTTCGCAAGTTATTTCGCAATTTTTTAAATTTTTATTTTATTTATTTAGATGAAACATGGTCCATACATTCCCTGGTTCAAAAGAAGCAATTTTGCATCATTATTTTTTCCATACAAGTCATCAAACAATTTTGCGGGCTGGTCATACTAAATGTATACGTAAATATATATATGATAATTTGTAACTTGACATGGGATTTTCTGATCGATATGGTGTCTTCGCCAACATTGTAGATTATAATTAGAACTATGTATGCGTTTCTCGATTAATTTTTTCGCATTTTTATTTTTCGATTTTTTTACATTCAGGATTTCTGGTGCACAAAAAGACATCACTTGATGGGGCAAATCTGTTTCCCTAGTTTATGAATAAAAATAATTGATTTTTGAAAAATATCAAAAAGGTGGCCAAAACAAAATATTCAAGCCTAAATAAAATTTGCCATCGAAAAGTGCTTTATATTTGAATATTTGATAAGTGCACTTTTATATTTTTTTGGAAAATGTAACGTTTTTTGGTTTTTAAATACTTCATAAAGAAAAGTCACCACCGAAAAATATTTTCAAAAGCTGAGAAAATTTCCCATAATTGTCTCTCTGGAACTTTGAAAATTGGACAAGTGCTTTCTGAGATATCGATGAAAAAAATGTTAAATTTGCCGCCTAATCAGCCTGTCATTATCGACTGACGATATCACGGAAACTATTAGTTTGGTTTTAAATCTTGAAAAATGAAACTTTTGTAAAATGCTTTAATGTTTAAAATAAAAATAATTTCAAAATTGAAAAAAAATTGTTTTAATTGTCTACAAAATATAATATTCCTAATTTCATAATTTAGACTAAATTATATTTTTTCACCAAGTTCTGAGAAGGAATCTCGCGATCAACAACGTCAAGGCAATGCTGTAGAGCGAACAATTGATTTTATTTTTTTTATATTTCTTCTTTAAATATTTTTAGATCAGAAAATTTCAAATTCATTGTGAGGCTGCATCTCAGAAACAATTTGCCCGATTTGTATGGTTTCAGGGAGAAAATTGTATAGAATTTTCTCAGCTTTGCGAAAATAATAAAAGAAAATTAAAGGGTATTTGCAAACCGCTTAAATCTGAAAACGAAACATTTTATCAAAAATACTGCAAAGTACTTTTCGATTGCAAATCAATTTTACTTAAAAAAATGTTTTAAAATTTTAAATTTTTCCAAAAAATCGACGCCAGGGATACTTTTTGACTCGATTCCTTTGGCAAAAATATGATACTTTGCCAATTTTGATCCAAATCGGGTGAGGTTTAAAGTTGGTTTAAGTTGGTGAAAAAAACCTTTTCATACAAAAAAATCTTCTTCAAATCGTTAGTAACTCTTTAGCGTTAACTCGGATCGTTTTGAAGTCTTCGACAAAGTTTATTTTTTATAAATTTTTAGACAAGAATCTCACAATTGACAATGATCTGACACATTTAACGCCATCTGTTGGTTAAAATTTGAAATTGTTGCATTTTCCCATACATTTTTGAGTTTTTTCCATACAAACTTCAACGATAAAAAGCGACCCTTGTATCTAAACTGATTTGGCCCAAAATTTGCACAGTTACTTATTTTTTATCTACAGAATCGGACCAGGGAGTATCTCTTAAGATTTTCCAATTTTTTTTGTCACCTTAACCATAACGCGCTATGGCTCAGAAGATGTGTTTTAGTCCCTTAAACAAATTTCGAAAATAAAAAAATACGTATTTTGCGCATTCAACTTTTAATAATAAAAAGTTAACCCTCTTCAACACAACCTAGGCTCTAGACGAACTTCGATTAAAAAAATCGCCAAAAATCAAATTTTCAACCAATTTTTGATCCTTAAAAAAGCATTGAAAAGAAGAACTCTTAAAATTTTAGAAAATTTTAGGGTTGGAAGTTTTACTTGTTCCATGTAACTTTGCAAAAGATTTTGAAGATGTCATTTTTTAAGAGTTATCCTTGGCTTTGTTTTTTACTAACATTTCCTGTATGTTAAGTCAAAAGAAGTATGCAGTAATTTTTGTAGTGTCCTAGAATGGTGCCATTCTATAGCAGAAATTGTGAAAAACAGGTAATGGTCCTACCATACCGTGATAGACGAAATACACTCAAACCAAACATAAACTAAGCTAGATAAATGTATATTAAACACTTAAAAGGATACAAGAAACACATAAAACAAGAAAAGTAAAGTTTTTCGTACAACAAAAGTGGCTCAAAATGATCTCCTGAACATGGACAAATTAAAATTTTCGTAAAAAAATGGGCAGTAGAGGGTTGAAAAATAAATAAAAGACCTAATAATAACCTAAAACTTTGCCAAAGACACTAAATCAATCAGAAAATTCCTCCTGAAGACTTGCATGGAAAAAAATTGTTCACAAAATTTAACCTCTTTCTTTATTTCTTTTTATTCCCAAGTATTGAGTACTTTTCTGTTCTCTAATGCTTGAGTTTTTGTATCTTTCTGATATAGTTTTATTGCAAATCTCTTAAGATTATATAGTTGTTTTTTTTAAATATCTAGGGTTTTACCTAATATTTTTTTCTCTGAATCATCCATTCAAAGAACGGAGTTTTACACCGTTATGTTTTTACTCTATGTCGTGTTTGACACATTAAATGTTCCAATTCGACTGTATTATCTGCATGAAATCCGACTAGATCCACACTTCAATCCAATCCGTCATCATCACCAGCCCCCATGCTAAATCCTAACTGTCTACGAATTTCCAGCACTTCTCAGAACTCATTTGGACCCATCATTCATGCTTCTGGCGGGGTGCGATTTTTCACACTCTTGCTCCAAACCGCTGATTACACGCTAAATTTGCGCGCAAGTAACGGCAACTAAACGTCTGTCTGTTCTGTTTGAGTTCGCAACTCTGTTGGATAGTGTCAAAATACAGTTTAGCACTATTCGTTCCGAGGGCCTCTCAAATTATGCCTAATTCGTTTGCGTGCCAATCACTTTCTAGGGTTGTTCTTAGTTGAAGTTCCTTTTTCCTTAATCTCGGATTAGTTTTCAAAAAGCCGTAAGAGCCATCGTGACCTCCGACACTATTTTTCGTTTTTCTTCAAATTGAAACAATATTTCATTTGTTTTAAGTGCAGGGCACTCGTAGGACGTGTAGATGAATAATCTCAAGCACTTTTGAAATTTTTTTTTCGTAGGCAGGTCGAATACCGATGCAAATAAGGCTTTGTTTACCAATGGCTCTTTCGTCTTTTTGAAAACTTATCTTCTTTTTATTCCGGTAAAAAAAATTGTTTCGTGATTCTAATTTAAAGTAAATTGCTTTTATTCAACTTCGAGAGAGCCTCCCTAAAAAATCCACTTTCCAACCAAACTTTTCCTCAAGATCCCCTCACAAAGTGACTTTCAAAAGCACCGGTGAATGTCTAAATCGGGCCCATTCTTTCTAAATGCACTTGGGTGTGCAAAAAAAACACCTTCAAAATAAACAAAACTAGCACCACTTCCCCCCTCTCTGGTAATTGCATATCTGGGTTAGCAAATCGTCGTCGTGCCTTCGTTTCGACCATCAAGCGGGGTAGGATTTCCCTGCAAACCCCGTGATTAGCACCGGCTGAATGTCCGCATCAATGGAGGTTTTTTTTTCTTTCTTTTTATTCACCATTCGATAAAAAAAAACTTTAGTTGATGGCAACCCGGCCGTCTGGCGTCTCGCCGGTGAAAGACTATGATTAGACGGAGCTTCGTGAAGGGGAGGGTGGAGTCGTCGTCGTCTGTGTTACAATCGGGTCCCGTAATTTTACACGGGTTCACGCGTGCAAATGAGCTGGGTGTAGCAGACTATGAATGAAAGTTAAGGGAGGGTAAAACGGGGGTCTGATAGTCTGAGAGTGGGTCTTTTCTTTATTAGCTTTCTATACTAGATCACAATTAGAAAAAAAACGAGTGAAAGAAGAATTTTTTGTTGTGACTTTTTCATTATCTGAAATGTGTAAGTTATTAGGGTGAACAAGTTTTGATTATTTTTTGAAAGACGAGCAATTCTTCACCAAAATCAAGGATTTCATTTTTTGATTTGGTTCAAACTTTGTAGGGTCCTTCCTTATTACCAAAGACGCTTTTTTTTTGCTCCTACAATTTTGACAGCTGTCCATACAATAATGGTACGTCGATATTAAAAAATCTGTACCTTTTGGAGGAATTTTTTGGTGTCTTCAGTAGAGTTGTAGGTATTCAAGGGGACTTTTCAGAAAAAAAATCAGTACCCACGGAAAATGTTTTTTTTTTTATAAACTTTGTTTTGCTTGAAATTTTATTTTTACCCTCCTCCTTTGACCTTCAACGTGGCCGAGGGACAAACACATTTTTGAATATTATTTATTGTAAAAGCCTCAACATATTGAAATAAACTGTTATGCATTTTGGTTATCTATTAGCAAACTGATTGAATATTTTCAAAATACTATTATAAATTTCTATTTGTTTTTGGATGCTGTTCAAAAATAAAAGCATTTAAATATATAATATAAATAAAACCAAAAGCCAAAATTCTATTCGTTTTTTTCTTCTTTTGCAAAATTGTCGATTAAATTTTACTTAACAATATAAAAAAACATTTTTTTTTCCTTAAAAATTTTCTTTTTTTAGACTTGTTCATATCATTCACAGAATCTATCTTTTAAACTCCGAAGATTTTAATTTAATCATGATTCATCAAAATAATCTTCATTCTCACAAACATAGCAAGACAATCTTAAATTTAAAAATGTAGAATTTAGTTTCCAAATCTAAAACTATTTTTTTTTTCAATAAATAACCCCAACAATATGTTTTATTCTTTTTAACGTGTATTTTTTTCTGAGAGTATTCAGAATTTTCGTTAAAATCAATTGCACTGCTGAATATTTTTCGATTGCAACATACTCAAAATTTGTCATTTTTCTTAACTCAAAAAACCCTGAAAATAATTAAATTTTTCAAACATGGCTTAGTGCAATCCCTTTCTTGGTTTAACATTTTATAATGTGAATCTAAAACAAATAAAAAAAATCAAAAACCATCATGAAGATGCCAATTTTATTAAAAGCTTTTGTCTCCCTTTTCAAAATTGCAAAAAAATCAAGTGGCACGAAAAATTGGCTTTTTTTATTTTCGAGAAAAATCATGCGAAATTGATAGTAAACTATAAGAAAGTTGTTTAACGTTTATTTCATTTTCAATAATATGACGCCATTTGAATCTTTTCACACTTTCTGGATTTTGGGAGCGAGATTTGCAAAAAAAATAGGCGAAAAGTGTCACAAAATGCTTTCGACAGCATTCAAATCGCAAGTGCAACATAAAAAATAGCAAAATATCATAAAATTTGTGAAATAAATGTTCCTTAAACTTTTTTCTGTGAAAATATTCATTTTCATCACGAATAAAAAGTCTTATTTTAATAAACATACATAACTAACCATTATACAAACTTTTCTGAATTGTTAACAATCGATTTTACAGGTCTTGCAATGAAAATGAACAATTTAGTCAATAATACTTGTTAGCCTTCTTATTTTTTCATGGGAATTTGATAATAAATTAACAAAGGCATTAGCTAGGCCAGGAAAACATTACAAAATATTGATGCATACATTAATTCTCTCCAAGTGTTATGTTATTTTTAAAATTGAAATTGGTTTGAGTTGGAAAACGGACTGAATTATTCGATTCTTTGTAAATTTTTAACCTAAGAACATTAAATATATCTTTCTGAGTTACATATATTATTATTGGAACCAATATTGTTATTTTTGTAAAAAAAAATCTCATGAATTTTGATCCTCCTTGGAAATTTTTATTTTCTTTCTTTTTAATTTATACAAATTTAATTAAAAGCTTTAAACTTGGTTAAACATTCATTTAATTGTGATTAATTTAAAAAAATAAACTTAATAATTGTCGATTTGAGATAATCAATTTCATTTGCACACATTGTGGCTGAAATTTGTAAGAAATACCTTAACTTTTAAAATCGCTTTTCGTGGTCTTTGTATAGACTACCTCAGTACTTGTTTTAATAAAATAAAGTTTGAGTTTACCGTCTAGCCGTCGGTTTACAATAATAAGGATTAAAATTTGAAAATAAGTTCTTTATTTGTTGGATTTGTTGGTTGTTCTAAGCCTTTTTCCAAATTCCAAGGAATATGTTTTTGAATATTTTTTCACATTTTGATATAATATTAACACCTAGTTCTCAAGTTGCAACAAAATGCTAAAACAAAATCTGGTACAAAGTAAATAATCCTCTATACCGTCAGTGGGGCTGACTATGGGCCAAAAACGATACACGTCTCGTAATGTTTAAATATCAAAACTAATTTAAATGATATTACATAATTTTAAAGTAGAATTGTTCTTGGATAGTTTACCAACCAACCCCAAGATATAAAGGAATCGTTTGAAAATTGACCCATTCTTACCTTGTCACCTTGTCATTGAGTCATATGAAACTAAAATGATGTTCAAATAAAAAGACAGGGTCAAAATAAGTCATCCAACAGGCATGTTTCGGAATCGTATTGACATACTTCAATGTTGGAAGTGGAGATTTTTAGTCATTTAGGTATTTTTTGAGCAATTTAAAAAAAAATATATTAAAGGGTTGATTTGTTGATAAATATTTATAGGTCAAAAACCCTACCTAAACTTTAGACAGCTGCATAAATGATAAGATTTGTTTTAGGAAAAAGATTTTTTTCATCTAAGTCATCTAAAGATATCCCTTAGACAGAACCTCCTTTGAACAGAACTTGGTTTCATTGAGAAGAACTTGAGAAAATGCAAAATCCGTAAAAAATAACATTGGCCCAATCCAGGGGGGGGGCGACATCTATATCTCACTACAAGCAGCTCACCCGCAGCCAACACAAGCTGTCAACTTCGGCACCAGAACAAAAGGGAGCTGTCAATTACGGCGCCAGCACAAAAGAACAGCTGTAAAAAAAGGTCAAAAATTGTAGGCATAAAATGGAAATAAAGTAATTATTGTTTTTATGTAAAATTTTATTGCAATGTAAGTTTAAACGTTAGTGTATGTTTTTGAGGTGATTTTTATCATTTTTTTTTTTGCAAAATAAACTACTTAAGTTGGTAAGTTGTATGTTTATCAAGTGTGTTTTTTGCGTAATTTTTGAAGACCCTTTATAGGTCGAGATGGGCTTGAAAGGGTTTTCAAGTCGATTGATAGCTTTATCATCTATTTTTTTTAAGAACAACTAATATTTCTACCTTAAAACTTGTATTATTTTTAAATAAGGTTGTCACTTTTATACATTCTGAAATGCTGTGTAATGTTGTACTAATGATCACTTGTTTTCTATTTTCAGGTAATTTTTTGGTTGATAATTGCATTACAAAGGATTGTGTTTTGCTGATTTGTAAGTATTAGTTATGAAAATTATTAATCGAGTAAAATAATAGTTTCACGATGAACAAAATATACCATGTAAAAAATAGACTTGCTGAAAGTATAAATATCTTTAAAATCCAAGCTCAAGTTGTACAGATTAAAGTGACCACATTCTCAGTCAATGACCAATTCAATGCCCAAATTTAGACCCAAACTGTTTATCAAATCCACTTCACGCCTCACGTTATCTGCTCACCCACAATAAATTACCACCCACCCCCCAAATAGCCATCTGGAATTGGCTGACAAATCCCACCCTCAATCTACCTTATCAGCCGCAGATGCCGATAGCCGAGTGTCACGGTCACCGTTCTCAATATTCCTGTCACGATAACAACAACGTGTCGGTATCAGTGTTGAGGTGTTCGTTTTTTTTTATGCCAAGCTGGCAATTCAATCCTCTGAGGTAGTGGATGATTAATCGCTTGGGAGTACACTTTATATTGCTGTGTCAAGTGTTGTTGGTTTACTCCACCGTCCCCCATTGACACAATTGTTTGTTTTTGTACAATGTTGACGGAGGAACACGCGATTCGGTTTGATAAACAGGGTGGCTTTTTGATCTGATTTTTTCAAGTCTCTCTGTACTTGGTGTAACAGAGATTGTCACGTGAAACTGTGATCTTAAGTGAGTTATAGTCACTATAGTTAGTAGATCTTATCAAAGTTGAGCTATATCGTCTTTCCATCAACACCGCGTAGTTCGCGTAGATCTGAATCCGGCTTGCACGACTCTTGCTTGCGCCCACCAAATTGATAATAACTCAGATATCAGCAATCAACAGGAAATTTGATAGCGTTGTTTTCATTTCACCGATAGTAAAACAACAGCAGCAAAAAACGACTGTTTGCAGACTCTTGAGTTTGACCAGATCTTGGGTTCGATTGCCGGCAGGGTTTTAGTTCGGTTTCGAATTCACCGCGGGCAAGGTTTCCGAACGCGCGCGCGAGCTGCAGCACGGTGCAAAATTCGAAAGTTCAACGATGGTTTTTTTTTTCGTTCGTTTCTTGCTTTTTTCGGGGAGTGAGTTGTAACAAGTGAAGTTTGAAGTGGCTATCAACCCCAAAGAAGATCTTCGCGGGCAAGTGTGACGTGTGATTACCGCATCAACTTCCCGTGAAAGTGAAAGGAATTTAATTATCGCCAATTGTAGCCTACCTTTAGGCGGGGGACGAAATTATCGATCCCAATCAATCAGGGGAGTTGCACCCACGTGAGTGTCACGTCCCCAAAGAGGCCACTTTGGGACAACAGTTGTGTGCCAGGTGGTTGTGCCCGCCTTCAGAGAGGAATTTAATAAGAACGGCAAACCCGAACCTTAGTTGAGGTGTGCGGATCTTTGCACGCCCACCAATTTGTACCATCCGCCAGGAAGCAGGGAACAAGTCTGGCATTAATGAAGAAGGACTTGTCCTTTAGTTTGGACGGATAACATCGTGTCGAAGGGTGGGTGGTGCCTGGTACGTGAGATAATTCCGCAGTGCGGAATCTGTTGGCGTAGGCCTACGGTCTGAGACTGGAGGAGGAACACGTGTAATCTAGCAGACAGATCAGAAGCAGACGCTGGAGGAGGAGGAAAGGAGAGATTCTTCATTTGCATATCATCCAGCCAAGTTGCAGAATGTGGTACGTTTCGGCATTTCACTTGACGTTGCTTCTTTTCATGGTGTTTATTAGATAAGGGCGTTTCTTCTAAATTATGTCTGGTGTTCGTCAGATCAAGAATTTAATTCAAACATGTTAAAGACTGTTACAAACTGTATAAATAATTGCAGACCAAACAGAAACAGGTACTGTTTGACTCAACCCTCTCCGATATCAATGAAACTTTGTAGAAATGTTATCCTCGACTGATATAAGCCAATTTTGGATCCAGTTGCACTCGGGAAAAATGATGAAAAACAGGAGTTTTAACCATTTGTGGTTTTTGGTCTCAACAATCAAGCCTTCGGACACCTAGCTTCGAGCAGGAATCTCGCAATCGAGAACGCCAAGGCAAAGCTATAGATTGGTTTGATTTTTGAGTTTTGAAAATGTCTATATGTGAGACTAGATTGTTCAGTCTTAATAATATTTTTACCGGGAAACTCGTCCAATTTCCCAAAAGTTTGCCTTTGACAGCATTTCAAATCAAGTCTCACATATAGAAATTGCCGTAAACCAAGAATTTAAGAAATTCATTTTTGGAGTGATTACATAGTCTTTCCTCATTGCGGTAGACAAAAGTGCAACTTGAAAAAAAAATATTCTATGTAATTTCAAATTTTGTAAGAATGATCATACAAAAACTATAAAAGTTGGGGAAGTTTTTTAAGGGTACACAGCCACCAAAGAAGTTGTTGTCTTCTTTTTCAAAAAAAATTGAACTTACGAACCAAATCCTGAAATATTTTGATCATATGAATTGACATTTTTTTTATAAATTTTTCTGAAAATAGTAACTCACGGGATGAATAAAAATTTAAATCGACAGTTCCCGTAGTTTTGAAGATACTAAAATGTCTTTAACAATAATCTTGATGCAAAAGCTCAGGTTGATGTGCACTGCTCAGATGAAAATCCACAATAAAACTAGATTATTTAAAACAAATTCAAAGCCGGTTTTTAATCCCACTTAATGTTATTTCCTTTTTTGAGTACGTTTTATACATTAAAATCAAGGTGAAATAGAAAAAAAGTTGATTTAATTTTCTAAAGTTCCATTAAAATGAAACAGTATTCAAAGTTTGTCTTTTTTTAAATTTTATGAAACTAACAAAAATGAAAAAATGGGTTTTTAATGTAACAAAAAAAAAAACAAAATTTAAATTCGATTGTTAAAGCACGTGATATAATTATTGTGATGTGAGGTTTTCTGTTCTATTTTTGAATTTGAAACAAAAAATCTTAAATTGATTACTATGGAGGCTGGTTATTTTAAAAATAAAAATATATTTTTTTGTGTGCAAGCAGAAAATCCTCCTTATTCCCAATTCGTCGTAGATTCAAGTGCGTTCGGTTCATTTAATTTTCGCAAAAACCACTTTTTTTAAAACTCCCTGCCATTTCAACCGATTTTAACTGTCTTATACGCAAATGAAAGGTGATAAGTTGCCCTTTCAAAGAAAAATAGTAAGAAGTTTCAAAAATCTAGCCTAACATATGAAAAGGTCGTATGAAACTTTAAAATGCCGTTTTGACAGTGTCTGGACCAAAAAGCCTATGTCTGAAAATATGTTTATCGGATTCTTCGGACAATTTTACATTACATACCAAAAAACATGGGAGGAATTCATTAACAGGATTCTGGTATGATTTTTGATAAAAACTGAGTTTTTCGAAGCGCCGCGCGCAAAAATGGGAAAATGACGAAAATGGGAAAAAACTACTTTTATCACTGAAACCAGACATGCATCGGCACTCAATAGCACTTGACAGTTTTTCTAAGGCCATGGCTTGGAAAGGGCACCAATGAGGCACTATGAGGTTCTGAACGATCGAAACCTTTATCTTCACTTATTCGCTAGTTTTAGTGATGAAGTGCTATTTGAGTGCTAAATAGCACATTTAGCACTTGACATTTTTGTGATATTCAAATCACTATTATTTTTTTGCTAATCCAAATTGCATAACGAACAACGATTATTAAAAGCATCGAACTAAAGCTTGTGAGCAAAGATTCGCTCTGCCGATTTACGAAGGCAATCATCTCAAAATGTGGTGAAGTGCTATTGAGTGCCGATGCACGTCTGACTAAAACTGCGATATTTTTAAAATTTCAGCGATGACCTATACATAATTGGATACCAAATGTTGCGTCAATTACAAAAATTTTGATGCATAGGTCACCGCTGATTTTTTCAAGTTATCGCAGTTTTAGTGAAAAAAGTTGTTATTTTCTCGTTTTCGTCATATTTCTTTTTTAGCGCGTCGCGCGTCGTAAAACTCAGTTTTTATATTTAAAAAATCATGTCTCGGAAACGTACGATATGACATCCCCATTTTTTTTTATATGTTATATGTGGAATTCGATTAACATATTTTCAGACATAGGCAATTTGATTCAGACACGGTCAAAACGCCATTTTATGTTTTTATAAGACTTTTTCAAATGTTAAACTAGATTTTTGAAACTTTTTACTATTTTTTCCAAATAGCCAAACTCATCACCTTACTTTGGCGTTCAGTACAGCTAAAATCGGATGAAATGGCTCGGAGATATGATTTTATGAAAAAAAGTATTTTTTTTGCGAAAAATTACGAAAATTGCCATTTTTTGAACCACCCTAGCACAATGTTGCTCACTCTGATGGCCAAACAAAAAATACGGGTCTAATTATTTTAGTAAAGAAAAATTTGGAGCCCGATCGGAGAACTTATTTTTCTGTTTAGGCTCTTTTCAAATGGAATTGCTGTATTAGAATGCAAAAAACTAAAAACCGATTTCAAGCCTCATTGTTTAAATTTACCTCTTACACCGAACTTCAAACATTCAAAATTTAAAAGAGATTAAACAGTTTTAATTACTTAATGCTTGAATTTTTAATTTTTCAATAATAAATTCAATTTTTGTCATTTTTTATGCCTGATTTTTTTGCAAACTAAGACAGATGCAAATATTTTTCAAAGTTTGTGCCCCTGAAAAGTTGAACTTTTCAGCACCAGTATCGAAAAATAAGATTTTTCAAAATTTTGTACTTTTCAATGTTGAATTTACTTAAGGGGTTACATACATGTAGAAAATCACAAAATTTCATATTACAGAAAATTTATAAAATCCACTTAAAAGATGAATTTCAATCACTCCTGAAAGTTTCATGAAGATATTTCATGCTTTAACTGAGTAAGAGACGATTTTAGTTCAGAATTTTGCCATGCGCAAAGCGAACTGTCAAACTTTCTGTGCGTTTTTCTCTAAACACCGAGTTGATTTACGGGTGCCACGATATCTCGAGATGGGACTGACCAAATTGGCTGAAATTTTGGGTGAAGACTCCCAAGACATATCTCGTGTGCATGACGAAACCCGATTTTGAAATTTTGAATTTAAAAAAAATACAAAAATCAAAAACTGGTGAGTTTTTTATTTGAAAAACAGAAAAATATTTTGATCTTTCTTTAAAATAAATTTTTTGAAAATCGGCCTCAGTCATGCACACAGGACCGGTTTAACGAGTCTTTACCAAAATTTTGAGCCGATTTAGTCGAAGCAATGTTGAGATATCGTGGCACCCGTTTTTTGAAACTGCTAACTTCAAATAGCTATATCTCGGCAATGATACAACCAAATGTCTTCAAATTTATTTTGCTTATAGATACAAATGTTTATTTTAATGACCTGAAAACAGATGTTAAAAAAGTTTAAGTGTGTGCTCAAACCAACCTCTCACATTTTTGCCGATTTACATGTATGTAACCCCTTAACACATGGATGCTTGACGTATAATTTCATTTAAAAATCGTTTTTCGAAATTGCAAAAAAATGCTGTAAGCAACTTGTTGTAAAACTTGTTTTTTTTTTTAGGTCTCGTTGTATTTATCCAACTTGGTAACCTTCTTTTTGCTACTTGTTGCATAAACTACTATTTACACTAGTTCAGTTGTTTCGCAGTCATTAGTTTTCAAAAAATGTAAAATTTTACAAAAACAAAAATTTTAGCGATAAAAAACATTTTACGATACTAAACATCGAAAATTTTCAAAAATTAAAAACTTTTTTTTTAAATTAACCCAAACATGCTAAAAATAATACTAAACGCAGGGGAATGCATTTTAAATTGAAAACACTTAATTTTCCTTTAAAATTTTGAAGTTTTTAGAATTAATATTTGTTGTGCCAATTGATTTTTCGGACCGACTTTGAAGGGGAGTGTAACAGTCTAACCCTGAATCAAAAGTCTTTCAATCCGTTAAGTTATAAATTAAAAAAAATAGAATTGGCTTGTTTATGACTTTCACTGACAAAAAGTCACTTTTAATGCTACGATAATTTTTTTTTTGTTGAGCTTTCACTTTTAGATGGATAAAATATGAAAAAATGAAGATCTTGTTGTGCATCATATAAATTAAGCATGAAACATTGTTTGACTTTATTTTTGACGTTTTCGAAAAAAGACGGATTTCGCCGGAAATATAGCCAATCAAAAAATTGCAACAAAACATTACAAGAAATTGCTGATTCTCGGAAGAATTGCTCTTCTTAAATATATACTTTACTTAGTTTATGCTATTGTTAAATCTTTTCTTCTTAAACTTAAAATTCTGAAAACCAATTCAAAATCGATAATGACTTTCGAATCGTCTTGCTCTCCAATTGAAAAAATCAAAGCGAAATTTATGAATTTAGCATTTGAAAAAAAAAAATGGAAAAAGATGACAAATTCCAGGCTTGTGGAAATTCGAGTTTAAGATTGATATTTGAAAGTTATCCTTAGAAACGAAAATGTGTATGTATGATCTCATTACTCCCAAGGAATTTAGTATCGTGATGTTTATAAGCAAACCCCTTATGTCTATATATTAAAAATTTTGTAATTGTCTGCCCTAGAACTTTGTAGAACTTTGTTACACTTTAAAAAATAACCCTGCAAAGTTAGAAAAAACACGAAATTTTAAAATGAAAAATTTTGTTCAAAATGAAAAAAATGACCCTTCTAGATCAATGAAGATTCGAAAAGTACATTCAATTTCCCTCAAAATGACATGTTCCAAATTTTTTTTACAGTCAAGTAACGGAAAATGGGAGAATTTTTAAAACTTTTGCCTTTCTTACAAAAGAAAGGTTTAAGGTTTGCTTTTAGAAAAACGCTTTTCTCATAAATCTAAACATGAGCGATAATTGTATCCGCTCTTAAAAATTTGTGTCTTCCATCACTGGAAAACCGCTCGTAAAACCCACCATTTTTATAAGTCAGATCTGTAGCCGTGGGGTCGGAGACGAACATTTTATTTTTCGATTCACAATTTTCGACCAGTAAATGTTGTCAAAGCCATTTTTCGAGGTATTTTTTGGACTACTTTACAGATAACACTATCAAATTGAAAGAATTCAGTTTCAAACAAAAAGCCATTCGAAAACATGCGCCATAAACTGCTTGATATAGCCATTTTAGTGTTTTTCGTCTTATTTTTACCCTATTTTTTCCTATAAAATTATTGGATTTATACAAAATCATATACTGAACATCAAATTTGAAGTCCCGGCTCGTTCTTAATCGAAAGCTCGACAAGTCGTCAAGTCGAAGCTTCAACGGCCAGCGCTTTTACGCTTGCGCGTTTTACGCTGCGCGTTTTACGCTGCGCGTAAAGGTGTTCTTTCTGGCTTCTCATAATAGATCGACAAAGTGCAATAGCGATACATATTTTTTAAGTTAATCATAGACTAACAATAAAGACTGAGTACCCTTTTTTTCTAATAATTTCAATCCAATTAGTTTTTCTAAATTAAATTTAAATATTTTGCGACAAATAATGTACCTCCGAAATAAAAAAAATGGCATTTGAGGTTTAGCCTAAAAAGATTCGAAGCTTTAGGTAAAATTCTCACTGGGTGGTATCATTATTTTTCTGAAATTCTGAGTACGCCATCAAATCGGGCGTCTTATTTTACATGAAAGTCCCTTTGACACCAAATTTCTATTTCATCACCGTTTCAGGCTGCAAATTATTGAAAACACCTCTTTTTTCGCATGTTTAAAAATGGAAGGGTTGTACCGCCCCTTCGTCACGAGATATCAAAAAACGGACTTCGGATTCGTGATCAGGGACAAAAGTTACCCCTTAGGACAAAGTTTCACGCAAATCGAAGAGGGGTCGGGGCAACTTTTCCCGATTTCGTGTGATTTGGTAGAGAATTACCCAACAGCATTTTTGAGAAAAGTTCTGCAATCAGCAGTTTGAAAAGATTAAATAAATTAAATGAAGTATCTTTTTATTTGTATTTGAATTTTATTTCTTTCTGTTTTTAACATAGATTTTAATGTTTTTTTTTTTGCATTGTAAAACCCAACGCAACACACTTCTTCACTGATGCCGAAGATTTCGCTGGGAAAGCAGCCTATCCAATTGCGCGTTGATGGGCAGTCAATGATGGGTACGGTTCATACAAAATTGAGTTGTTTCGTTGCGTGCAGCTTTTGCGTCGAAGCATATGTGTGCTGCGAAGGCGTGAATTCATGCTAATATGCTCGCCCCCAGTACGCATCTCTCGTGAACAATAAACATACATTCATGTACACGATTTCTCTCATGATGATGAGCTCGAGCTTGTGACACATATCAAGTGCTGGTAATTTGAAGCAAAAAAAAAAATATGAAGGTCTTGTGCCCAATTTTGGTGCCATTTGAAACTGCAATAAATTGAGACAATCAACGTGTCAGCATCGCGTGCTGTCGGTCCAGTCAAGTCCACGTGGTGCATGGGCCCCATCAATTGGACAGCTCAGACTAATTGTTGAACTTTGTTTATTGCGTGTGCTGTGAAATGGATCAGTTTCGAAAACGAAATAAAAAGTTCACCTTGAACACCCCCACCGTGACAGTTGTGCACAGTGAAAAATAATAGTAAAGTTTGACGTTTAAATAAAGTTTGATATCAAATGTCTAGACTTTTTTTTTATTATTCAGTTTACAATTTTATTTCTGCGATTTTTTTTTCACTGTGCATTGTCAGCCGTTGAAGTGTACTTAAAATTAGCCCTTTTTATTTGCCTCTAGAGAGGATTTTAAATAATTTCATGCTCTATTAATCACGCAATAAAATCGCGGGAAATAAAGCTGTGAAACGAGACAGCTGTGTTGCAACTCTTGAACTGCGTGTGTGAGCTTAATTTTGCATTGCTTTTTTGGGTGCAGGGAATATCAATTAACCAGCAAACACTTTTCTGAAGGTCTGAATGCATTTTTAAATTTTTTTTTATGAAATTGTTCAAAATTTAAAAATGAATTGAAAATTGATAGATATATAAGAGTTAACAAATTATTCAAACAACTAAAACGAGATATTAACTTAGCAAGCTTTAACAAAATCTTTTGAAACCGAAGATCTAATTTTCTCATTTTTTACAATTTCCAATCAATCCCCGTTCAACACAATTTCACGTTCCTGTCATAAAGCAGAATATTGATGACGCTTGACCTCCTTCCCTGCCAACTTTTCCAATATCATAAGGCTACTACAAAATTTGACACATTCAAGTGGCTGCCTGCCCGGGAAAGTACTTGAAGGGGCTGAAAAGCCCACAAGCCGCCGCCGCTTGCCTTCACTGCACTTTCCAGAAGTCCACTTGAAGCCAGAATCTTGCCGAAACCACGTTGAAAAGTTTCCTCTCACTTTGCCACCTCGTATAAAGGAAAAAGTTTCCGGGGGAGAAATGATTTATGATTCTTTGTCTGGTCAAGTCTGGCTAGATGCCTCTTCCGGGTTGGGATATTTCATTCAGTAATAAACGAGAACCCCCCGGTAATTGACTCTTTATAGACAATTTCTTGCTAAGCTGTTTTTGATGGGGTCGCAAAATTAACGGAGACGGCGGAATTGGGGTCGGCCAACGGAGTTTTGGTTGCTGGTGTTTATGGTTACGTTACTTGGCTGTCATCTCGCTTGATTGGAGAAGCCAGCTGGCTTTACTTTTAAATTGAAATCTAATTATTATTTTAACACTAAAAAACTTTATTTTTCTAAAATGATCACAAACCTTTTAATTAAAAAAAAAAACAATAAACTTTTTCACTACCCCTCACAAACCCCTCACAAACACCCCAACTAACTCTCTTATCTCGTTCATAAATCAATTCACTCTTGAGCAGAGCCATGGCGCTTGTTATCCGCATATGTGTGGGAGTATTTTCGGTATGTTTGTATGTGTGTCATGTTATTATAATACCCACTTTGCATATCGCTTGTCGCGGCGGCAGCGGTTTGGATGTGCAATCAATAGCCGCAACTACGGCAAAAGTGCGTATTCTGATAGCGCCGCCACACTCTGCGGTAGAGTTAGGGTGACTTGTTCTTATGAAATTTTTCAAAACTCAGGAACACTGATTAATAAGTTGAAAAAGGTTTCATAGTGGAAACCAATAAGTATTATATGATTTAATATTCCCTCTTTTCGATATCAATTTACCTCAATTTATATATAAAATGTGTGATTACCTAAGAAAGATGTAATTTTACACATTTTTTACTCAGTGTGTGTTTTTTGGAATTGCAAAAAATGTTGTATGGAACTCGTTGCAAAACTTGATTTTTTCAGCACTCTACGTATTTATCCAACTCGGTGAACCTCGTTGGATAAATGTACGACTCGTGCTGAAAAAATCCTTTTTTTGCTACTTGTTGCATAAACTACTATTTTGGTGATTTTTCAGATCGAAGCCCGTCTAAATGCGAATTATTTTTGGGCAGCGAAGTTCGGTCATTCAATTACGAAAATGCTGATGGAACTTGATCATTTTTTATATGTGGGTAATTTTCCGCCAACTCACACAGCAGTTGCCCCGACCCCTCTTCGATTTGCGTGAAACTTTGTCCTAAGGGGTAACTTTTGTCTCTGATCACGAAACGTATTTTTCATCGAAAAAAAAACAATAAAAATGTTTAAAAAAAATTCTCCAAAAAAAAATCGTGTTTTTTATAACTATGCAGGGTTATTTTTCAGAGTGTAACAATGTTCTACAAAGTTGTAGAGCAGACAATTACAAAAATTTTTATATATCGACATAAGGGCTTGCCTTATAAACATCACGAGTTATCGCGATTTTACGAAAAAAAAGTTTTGAAAAAGTTACTTTTTGCGTTTCTCTTTGTTTCGTCGTCCGTGTCTGTCGCGGGTGACCATGAACGGCCATGATCGATGACGACCAACTTCTTCAATTTTTTGTAATTATCTGCTCTACAACTTTGTAGAACATTGTTACACTCTAAAAAATAACCCTGCAAAGTTAGAAAAAACACGAAATTTTAAAATGAAAAATTTTGTTCTAAATGAAAAATTTACCCTTCTGGGTCAATGTAGATTCGAAAAGTACATTTAATTTCCTATAAAATGACATGTTCCAAAATTTTTTACAGTCAAGTAACGGAAAATGGGAGAATTTTTAAAACTTTTTTAGTGTTTTTTTTTTCGATGAAAAATACGTTTTTTCGGAATTCTGAGTACGCCATCAAATCGGGCGTCTAATTTTACACAAAAGTCCCTTTGACACCAAATTTGTATCTCATCACCGTTTCAGACTGCAAATGATTGAAAAACACCTCTTTTTTCGCATGTTCAAAAATGGAAGGGGTCGTACCGCCCTTCCGTCACGAGATATCAAAAAACGGACCTCGGATTCGTGATCAGATACAAAAGTTACCCCTTAAGAAAAAAGTTTCACGCAAATCGAAGAGGGGTGATGATCAAGTTCCATCAGCATTTTCGTAATTGAATGACCGAGATTCTCTACCCAAAAATAATTCGCATTTAGACGGGCTTCGATCTTAAAAATCGCCAAAAAATCTATTTTTGTACTAATTTTCGATCTTTTAAGATTCTTAAAATAAAATAAAATTTAAAAGTTGGCATTTTTTAAATTTAAATTATAATGGTATCGTTTTTTAGTAGAAAATGTGAAAAACAAGCAAACAATATAAAAAGGGGTAAATGGTAATGATATGAGGTGAAAGAGTAAGCCAATATTATCAGAAACTATTATAAACTAAACATGATAAATGCGAAGTAAAATATTTAAAGAAGTAAATTTTTCGTAGAACAACGATTGCCCAAAAAGACCTCCTGAAAACAGAGAAAAAAAATATGTGCAGTAGAGGGTTAAAATAAGTTCAAATTAAAAGCTGAGCAGTTCTCTAGGATTTCGGTCATTCGATTTTTTTGTATTTTTTAATCCGACTGAAACTTTTTTGGTGCCTTCGGTATGCCCAAAGAAGCCATTTTGCATCATTAGTTTGTCCATATAATTTTCCATACAAATTTGGCAGCTGTCCATACAAAAATGATGTATGAAAATTCAAAAATCTGTATCTTTTGAAGGAATTTTTGATCGATTTGGTGTCTTCGGCAAAGTTGTAGGTATGGATACGGACTACACTGGAAAAAATAATACACGGTAAAAAAATTTGGTGATTTTTTATTTAACTTTGTCACTAAAACTTGATTTACAAAAACACTATTTTTAATTTTTTTATTTGATATGTTTTAGAAGACATAAAATGCCAACTTTTCAGAAATTTCAGGTTGTGCAAAAATCACTGACCGAGTTATGAATTTTAATCAATACTGATTTTTCAAAAATCGAAATTTTGGTCGTAAAATTTTTCAACTTCATTTTTCGATGTAAAATCAAATTTGCAATCAAAAAGTACTTTAGTGAAATTTTGATAAAGTGCACCGTTTTCAAGTTATAGCCATATTTAAGTGACTTTTTTGAAAATAGTCGCAGTTTTTCATTTTTTAAAATTAGTGCACATGTTTGCCCAGTTTTGAAAAAAATATTTTTGAAAAGCTGAGAAAATTTTCTATATTTTGCTTATTCGGACTTTGTTGATACGACCTTTAGTTGCTGAGATATTGTAATGCAAAGGTTTAAAAACAGGAAAATTGATGTTTTCTAAGTCTCACCCAAACAACCCACCATTTTCTATCGTCAATATCTTAGCAACTAATGGTCCGATTTTCAATGTTAATATATGAAACATTTGTGAAATTTTCCGATCTTTTCGAAAAAAATATTTGCGGAATTTTCAAATCAAGACTAACATTTCAAAAAGGCCAAACATTCAATATTACGCCCTTTTAAAATGTTAGTCTTGATTTGAAAATTTTGAAAATATTTTTTTCGAAAAGATCGGAAAATTTCACAATTGTTTCATATATTAACATTGAAAATCGGACCATTAGTTGCTGAGATATTGTCGATAGAAAATGGTGGGTTGTTTGGGTGAGACTTAGAAAACATCAATTTTCCTGTTTTTAAACCTTTGCATTGCAATATCTCAGCAACTAAAGGTCGTATCAACAAAGTCCGAATAAGCAAAATATAGAAAATTTTCTCAGCTTTTCAAAAATATTTTTTTCAAAACTGGGCAAACATGTGCATTAATTTTAAAAAATGAAAAACTGCGACTATTTTCAAAAAAGTCACTTAAATATGGCTATAACTTGAAAACGGTGCACTTTATCAAAATTTCACTAAAGTACTTTTTGATTGCAAATTTGATTTTACATCGAAAAATGAAGTTGAAAAAATTTTACGACCAAAATTTCGATTTTTTGAAAAAATCAGTATTGATTAAAAAATTCATAACTCGTTCAATGATTTTTTGCACAACCTGGAAATTTCTGAAAAGTTGGCATTTTATGTCCTCTAAAACATATCAAAAAATAAAAAAAATTAAAAATAGTGTTTTTTTTGTAAATCAAGTATTAGTGATAAAAAGTTAAATAAAAAAATCACCAAATTTTTTTTACCGTGTATTATTTTTTCCAGTGTAGTCCGTATCCATACCTACAACTTTGCCGAAGACACCAAATCGATCAAAAAATTCCTTCAAAAGATACAGATTTTTGAATTTTCATACATCATTTTTGTATGGACAGCTGCCAAATTTGTATGGAAAATTATATGGACAAACTAATGATGCAAAATGGCTTCTTTGGGCATACCGAAGGCACCAAAAAAGTTTCAGTTGGATTAAAAAATACAAAAATTAAAATTGAAGAAAAAAGACCGATTTCGTAGAGAATTGCTAAGCTTTAGGATTCGACTGATGAATAAAACATTTTCTGGTGTTATTTTACCTAAACTTAGGCCGTTGCAAATATTTTTCAAGGTTTATGTTTTTTTGCCCCTCGACTTTGGTCAGAGTCGAGGGACATAAACTTCACAAAATATTTGCTACGGCCTGAATGAAAAAAAATAAAAATCCTGATGTAAAATTACAGAATTTTTTGTTTAAGAGTCTACATTAAGGTGGCAGATGGTGTCCTTCACTTTTGGGGCAATGACTGTCAATGATGGTTCTGAATTCAGGGTCCAGAAATAGTAAATAATCACTATATGTAAAATGCTTCTACAAACAACACAAAGAAAACCATTTCTCGCTTGAAACATTTTGAATCAACCAATTTTTTATCTTTAAAAAAAATTGAAAAAAAACACTTAAATGTTTTTGGAAATTAATGGGTTGGAAGTTTTACTTGTTTTATGTGACTTTGCCAATGTTTATAAAAATTACATTTTTTAGGGGTCAACGTTGGCTGTGTGTGTTTACCAACATTTCCTTTATTTTAAGGAAAAAGAAGCATGAAGTTTTTCTTTGTAGTGTCCAAGACTATGCCTGTGTGTGTGTGTGTGTGTGTGTGTGTGTGTGTGTGTGTGTGTGTGTGTGTGTGTGTGTGTGTGTGTGTGTGTGTGTGTGTGTGTGTGTGTGTGTGTGTGTGTGTGTGTGTGTGTGTGTGTGTGTGTGTGTGTGTGTGTGTGTGTGTGTGTGTGTGTGTGTGTGTGTGTGTGTGTGTGTGTGTGTGTGTGTGTGTGTGTGTGTGTGTGTGTGTGTGTGTGTGTGTGTGTGTGTGTGTGTGTGTGTGTGTGTGTGTGTGTGTGTGTGTGTGTGTGTGTGTGTGTGTGTGTGTGTGTGTGTGTGTGTGTGTGTGTGTGTGTGTGTGTGTGTGTGTGTGTGTGTGTGTGTGTGTGTGTGTGTGTGTGTGTGTGTGTGTGTGTGTGAGTGTGTGAGTGTGTGTGTGTGTGTGTGCAACCAAACAAACGGGACCACGCGGCCACTTCTTACAAATTGAGTTGTTTCCATGTATTTTTTGATCCATATTCTACACATGCAAATAACTCGCATAGGCATTTGGAAGGTGTTAGCTCTGCCGAGCTTCGGTGACCCATTTCTACGCTGGCTAGCCGAGCGCGAGGTACTTCAGCTTTATCGACAAGCCCCGCCCTGAAGAACGATTGGACCAATCGGATTCAAACGTTATTTAGAACTTCCGAACCCTTGTCAAATGGACAAGGACCCAGCGCGTATATAGTTGATAGTAACAGCATTCCTAATTCCAGTTATAGCTCACCAAGTCGCGATGGCCTAGTGGTTAGCATTTTTGCTTACCGATCCAAAGCCAAAGGACAGGGGATCGAACCCCGACTCGAGCGACTTTGATTTTTCGTTCATGTTCAGAGTTTCAAGATTTATATTTCCTATACTTTCTCGTTGGGAGCAGATGGGCATCGAACCCAGGACCATTCGCTTACAAAGCGAACACCGTAACCAGTCAGCCACGGCCGCTCCTGTGTAGTGTCCAAGACTATGCCTCTACGCATTTTTTTACAATTAAAATGAGAAAGGTGCCATTTTGTAGTAGAAAATGTGGAAAATAAGCAAAAAACTTAAAAAAGTTGCTGTAAAAACATGAAAAAATTAGATAAGGTACCATCCATAAACCACGTGGACACTTTAAGGGGGAGGGGGGGGGGGGGTATGGCGATTGTCCTCGCTCCATACAAAAAAGGTTTTTTTTTGTATGGACAATTGTCCACGAGGGGAGGGGGGGATATCCAAAAAGTGTCTACGTGGTTTGTGGATGGTCCCTAGGCAAAATTTAATGATAGGATGTGGTAGAATAGGCCAAATACTACCAAAAACAAACATAAACTAAACCAAATAAATTCAAATTAAAATACTAAAAATTTAACAAGAAAAACATACATCAAGACAAGTAAAGAGAGGGTTAAATTTCGATTTTTGACAAACTATCGATCGTACCTGGGTGCTGAATAGTGGTTCGCAAAACGGCCTCAATTTTGAACTGTCAAAGTGGAACCGATTTACTGTTCGCCAAAAGTAGAGAGTATTGTTATCGATAATTAAAAATTGTTTTTTTTTTGTTTTTTCAAGAATAACAAAATTGTGGCTTTTGAGGAGTTGATCTTAAGAAAGTTGAAGGCGAGATCGTCACTTTTTATAATTATGATTGAAAGTTGTTTATAGATTCGATGCGGTTGTTTCCATCCAGAAGCTGTCTTAATTGTTTCATTCCGTTTGAAAATCTACTGGTTTAGTGAAAATCTTCTCTGTTTGTTGGATCAGCTTCGAAAGAAT
Source organism: Culex quinquefasciatus (assembly GCF_015732765.1). Classification (NCBI taxonomy): domain Eukaryota; kingdom Metazoa; phylum Arthropoda; class Insecta; order Diptera; family Culicidae; genus Culex; species Culex quinquefasciatus. Next base: position 56,006,594 of record NC_051862.1, on the reverse strand, counting down.
TAGCAATGTTTTATTCGCTGAACCAGGAAGAGCTGCAGGATTCCAAAATCAGTCAGGGAATTTATCTGCGATAACGCCGACTGACACTCTCGCCGCAGTTTGTCGTCACCCGTAAAAAAGAACATCTTCCAAACGATCGAAACTTGAAAAAACACACAATTTTTGAAGCAAAAAAGTCAAAATCTAGACAAAATACACATACCACTGATTATAAAACAGCTCATTTACCAATAAGAAAAAAGTCATGCTTGTGCTTGAACAGCCTCATACTTTGTAGATGTAAACGTGGGATCATTCGAAAATCACGTTACGCATTCCCTTTTTTCATCACCTAGGATCGTAAAAAAGTGAAAATTAACTTTGGCAAGAGTGAAGTGACATTCACCCTAAACAACCTCCAATCCTTTTCTTCAATCGGTTTTGAGTTTTTTAAATCACACTTTTGCTTTTTGTTTTTCTTTTCATTGTAACTTAATTTTATCATGACTTTAAATGAAGGTTTTTTTTAAATAATATAGTTACCTACAAAAATAACTTTTGTTATGCATCGGAAGAGTAAAATAATATTATTAAAATTAACGAACTCAAAATATTTGGAAGATCAAACATTGATTGTAAAATATATGGTTAGGATGGATCCATATTAGCATTAATTTTAGTATCAAGAAAAGCCAAATAATCAAATTACTTATTTCTTTTTTATTAAAAGTGCAGTAAGCAGTATGTGCAATGGCCTATCTACAACAAACTTAACTTAGGTTTCAAAGAAGCAATCAACAAGGTTGTAGGATATCAATCAAACATCAGGCCCAGTTTGCTACGATGTTCTGGCAACACCGTATTGATAGGCCATAAGGCGGGTTTTTGTCAATCTTCATTTAGAGTTTTCGTCGAAATAACTTTTTCTTGTTATTCTGCAAATTATTTGAAAGCGCATGTCAAAATTTGTAAAAAGTATAAAAAAGTGACTGGAATAACATGGCAAAAGGCAAAACATGACGATGATTAAAGGTTTTACAATAAACATTGTATTTAAAATAAAAACAAAAAATAGATAAATGCATTTCAAAGTACCATGAGAGAAAAAACCTAAAGTAGTTTTTTCAGAAGCAACTGTTGCTTTCAATGCGCTCCTGAACTCGGATTTTTTTTTAAGGAAGCCTTGAATACCAAGAAGCTAATGGAGAAGTCTAAAATTGCATCTTCTTTCCTATTGGTCACCCTAAAAGCTTGCCAGATAGTATGTGTGTTTGTACGTGTGCCATACCAACGTCGTCGCGTTCCGTGTGTCTTATCAGCGCGGGCCATCTCGCAGCGGCACGTTCCCTTATCGGGCGGTCGGCATCTCCAGCACCAGGTCCAGGGCCAACAACAGCTGCTTGCAGGCTCGTTTGGGATAACCATCCAGGGCCATATTCCCCGGCGTTCTTCCTTTTCTAGATTGGAAGTAGGGGGCCTGTATCAAGGATTCAAAAAGCCGTTTGGTATCGTACTATCAAGAATTCCGCTCCTTACATCGGACTTCTACCCAGGGATCTAAGGAACGATGCCGTCAACGCCCATAACTAAGAGCTTCTAGCTGGGCCTGCTCTATATTCAGTGACGAGCGGTGCAGGATGATGTAGTGGAACGTCGTGACAGCTTGGAAAATTGCTTCTAGACGAGCCAGAACCACGTGCCGCATAGACAATTCACATCTTGCTGTAAGGACACATCACGACGTTCGAGCCATGACCAACCAAAGTCGGACAGAACCTTGGCGGCTAGAACTTTCATCTGCAAGAGTGAAAACCGTTGATGATACCATCGCTCAAACACCTCAACCTCAAAATAACCAAAACAACAACGCTGCGGTCTCCGTTGAATGTCATTGCCGTTGACGGCTCGCCGTCCAGACGAAGTGGAGGTTGGTGACGGGTCGCGGACGAGCCTCCGCAACTTGGAAGCAACCGTGGCTGGCGTCATCGCCAACCGGTACACACAGTGGTAATGACATTGTCTGGTATAACGGCGAAGAAGACGACGGTCGACGATGTGTTTATAAATATTAGCGCAATTATTGCCGTCGTTAAATTCCATTAACGCAACACGGGGAGGAGACGAAGTCACGTGTTGTGTAAGTTTTGGGGGAGCAAAAAGGGGGTGGTGACAAACGCCGTGTGATGTTGATAAACATTGTTGAGAAGGTGGTCGCGCATATCTGATGAACAAGTTTTTGTTTGCCGCAAAAGACCTTTATCGGGTTTGTTTGCTATTCATGGCGCATTAGGCATGCGTGGAGAATGAACTTTGATAAGTTTTTATCGAATGTAATGTTGCTATTACACACTATTACCATCTTTTAGTGCCGTAAACTCATTTAAGTGAACATTTTCTTTAAAAACCTTTTCTTCTATAATATTTGTTTCAAGTTATTTAAATAAAACTATGACTAAATATTTTTCTTTTCATTTTTCCTATTTTCAGGTATGAACACCATTTTGCCACCGATATATTGAATAAGATTTTATGTTTTAGCCGGTATCACTGGTAAAGTAACAAGAATTAATATATTTTCATGTTTTAAGAAAGTTTGAATTATCTTGCTTCCATGATTGCATTAATCACACAAAAAAATGATAATATATTTAAAATATCAGATAGTAACAATACCAGCAGTAGGGACGGCATTGAGACTGAGTCATATAAGTTCGCTGAAATTTGATTTGCTCAACCACTCTTACTCCCCCAATCACATAGTCCTGAAAAAAAAACATAAAAAATACTAGATACAAAATACAACAAAAATATTGAAAAAATAACAAAAATATAAAGAACTAACAACTAATATACTAAAAAACTAATAAGCTGATCAAATTTACCAAAGTTGAAACTACAAAAAAAAACTTTTAAAACAAAAATCAGAAAACTAGCAGGTGAAAAAACTAATAAAATAAAAATTAAAAATTGCTAACAAAACAAACAAAAAAAAATAAGCTTATAGCTGAAACAAAACAAAAATAGAAAAACCAAAAAAATAAAGAAAAAAACTTAACAACAAAAGAATTTGTCAAATTAAAACGTTACAATAAAAAAGAACAAAAATAGCAAAAATACTAAAATCGAAAAGCTTTACCAAATAATAAAATATAAAAAACCCTGAACAATAAAAAAATAGTTTTAAAAAACTAAACACCTGAAAAATTTCAAAAAATTATTACTATACAACTTTTAAACTTAAAAACATAAAAACTTAAAAACTGAAAAACTTAAAAATTTAAAAACTTAAAAACTTAAAAACTTAAAAACTTAAAAACTTAAAAACTTAAAAACTAAAAAACTAAAAAACTTAAAAACTTAAAAACTTAAAAACTTAAAAACTTAAAAACTTAAAAACTTAAAAACTTAAAAACTTTAAAACTTAAAAACTTAAAAACTTTAAAACTTAAAAACTTAAAAACTTAAAAACTTAAAAACTTAAAAACTTAAAAACTTAAAAACTTAAAAACTTAAAAACTTAAAACTTAAAAACTTAAAAACTTAAAAACTTAAAAACTTAAAAACTTAAAAACTTAAAAACTTAAAAACTTAAAAACTTAAAAACTTAAAAACTTAAAAACTTAAAAACTTAAAAACTTAAAAACTTAAAAACTTAAAAACTTAAAAACTTAAAAACTTAAAAACTTAAAAACTTAAAAACTTAAAAACTTAAAAACTTAAAAACTTAAAAACTTAAAAACTTGAAAACTTAAAAACTTAAAAACTTAAAAACTTAAAACTTAAAAACTTAAAAACTTAAAAACTTAAAAACTTATAAACTTAAAAACTTAAAAACTTAAAAACTTAAAAACTTAAAAACTTAAAAACTTAAAAACTTAAAAACTTAAAAGCTTAAAAACTTAAAAACTTAAAAACTTAAAAGCTTAAAAACTTAAAAACTTAAAAACTTAAAAACTTAAAAACTTAAAAACTTAAAAACTTAAAAACTTAAAAACTTAAAAACTTAAAAACTTAAAAACTTAAAAACTTAAAAACTTAAAAACTTAAAAACTTATAAACTTATAAACTTATAAACTTAAAAACTTAAAAACTTATAAACATAAAAACTTAAAAAATAAAAAACTAAAAAACTAAAAAAACTTTTAAACTTTTATTTGTATTTAACTTTTAAACTTTTAAACTTTTAAACTTTTAAACTTTTAAACTTTTAAACTTTTAAACTTTTAAACTTTTAAACTTTTAAACTTTTAAACTTTTAAACTTTTAAACTTTTAAACTTTTAAACTTTTAAACTTTTAAACTTTTAAACTTTTAAACTTTTAAACTTTTAAACTTTTAAACTTTTAAACTTTTAAACTTTTAAACTTTTAAACTTTTAAACTTTTAAACTTTTAAACTTTTAAACTTTTAAACTTTTAAACTTTTAAACTTTTAAACTTTTAAACTTTTAAACTTTTAAACTTTTAAACTTTTAAACTTTTAAACTTTTAAACTTTTAAACTTTTAAACTTTTAAACTTTTAAACTTTTAAACTTTTAAACTTTTAAACTTTTAAACTTTTAAACTTTTAAACTTTTAAACTTTTAAACTTTTAAACTTTTAAACTTTTAAACTTTTAAACTTTTAAACTTTTAAACTTTTAAACTTTTAAACTTTTAAACTTTTAAACTTTTAAACTTTTAAACTTTTAAACTTTTAAACTTTTAAACTTTTAAACTTTTAAACTTTTAAACTTTTAAACTTTTAAACTTTTAAACTTTTAAACTTTTAAACTTTTAAACTTTTAAACTTTTAAACTTTTGAACTTTTAAACTTTTAAACTTTTAAACTTTTAAACTTTTAAACTTTTAAACTTTTAAACTTTTAAACTTTTAAACTTTTAAACTTTTAAACTTTTAAACTTTTAAACTTTTAAACTTTTAAACTTTTAAACTTTTAAACTTTTAAACTTTTAAACTTTTAAATTTTTAAACTTAAAAAATTAAAAACTTAAAAATTTAAAAACATAAAAACTTCAATAACTTAGGTGATACAAAAATTATTAAACTAAGAAAAAAAATTTGTTGAACAAATTGCAGGGAGATGGAAGGGGTGGTGTCAAAACATTTGAAAAAAGTTGAAGACGTAAAAAGCGAACAAAACTTTAATTTATATTTGTAGCAGCCTTAAAACTAAAAAAAATATGAATACTAAAAAAGTAAAAAAGTAAACAAAACCTTAAAGCTTTGAATTCAAAATTCTAAAATTCCTAAATTGCAACAGAGAGCATTTTTTTAAATTCCATGAAATTTAGCATGAGAAATCATGTGTTCGTAGGCAGTTAAGATTACCAACTTATTGATAAATTTGGTTTGAAAATTATACCAAAACAGCAAATAATGATATATCGGCGTAACTACTGCCATCATCCCAAAAAATAAAACCGAACTTCCAAATTACTTCCCCGCCACCACAAAACTTTACCACCATAATCCTTCGCACCATTGTGAGTGTGTATCACTAATGAGGTTGATGTAAAAAAGATCCATTCATGGAAGCTGAACAAATTTAGTTGCTCGCTCTCAAGCTCTCAATAGAGCAGCATCCACTACCTATAGCTTAACTACAACTCGTGGTAATGAATAGGTTTTGCCAAAGATGAAAACCACCTCCCAGCATGAACACCGGCAAAACAAATGATTAATTAAGAGGCAACAAAGCAAACATTAGAAAAATATTTATGCTCACTTTGGGAGAGAAGAAGCGAAATGATGGGGTTTGCAAATTGAGCAAATTGTTGCTTTTCTTATGCCGTAAGAAAAATATTTTAGAAATACAATTTGACTTTAGTTTTTTGTTTTAAAAAAAGAGTTTTAAAATCTAAAGAGATCTTGAAATTAAAAAAATATACCAATAGGGAGATTCACAAACTTTGCTTAACTTTGAGTGAGCAATAATTATTTCAATTATCTTTGAAGAAACTTGCGGCTTTCGCAACACAGCCTAAATTGCTCCAAGTCAAAAGCTTGAGACTTTTCGTGACTTGTTGTTAAAATCAAGCTCCAACAAAGTCAAGCTTTTATTGACTTCTCGACGTCAAATTTGTGAAGTCATGAAGATGCACCTCATTAAAAGTCCCCGCGGAGATGAAAGCTTCCTTTCGGCTGAAGCAGGGTTGGAAAATTTGCATAACATGTTTCCTCTGCGGAGTTCATGTTTGTGTGTGTGTTCGGGTGGGTGGTTTCCTCCACCCATTATGACTTATGCAATGCACACAACAATAAGCTAACCAAGCTAACGCAAAACCACCCACGCAGCGAGTGCAAGAGCAACAGTGTTGTTGGCAGAACATAATCTCTGTGTTAGTGGGTTGGGATTATGTGTGTGTGTGTGTGTTCATGTTTTCCGGGATGAACTTTGTGTTTGACTCTATTTTCCGCGCCTAATGAGCCGTGCTGGATGAGATATGGCCACCTGCGGAAATGCTCGCAGGTGACTGTTGGTTCGGTTTCTCCGGTTCTTCAGGTTGTACTACTTGTTTGGAAATGGTTAAGGTGGTTGGTTTAAAACAGAGCGACTTTTGAAAGGAAAAGGTATCTATAAAGAGTTTACAGTTCTTTGGAACATTATGGCTCCCAAATTACTCCCAAAAAAGATTCAAAAAACGTCAAAACATTTTATAACCCAAATATACCACCTTTCCAATGACGTGCTCGTCCAATAGACAAAGAGATAATTCGACCAATAAAAAAACAAGCTCAACTGTCACTGACTGCGTTGGAATGTTAAGCACACGCGCGCGTTGAAACAATAACATCAACGGAGTCATTAGGTAATACTACCGCCGACAGACAGACTTAATTGGAGCTTCTAAATCTGCACAGCACTAAACCGTCAGGTGTCATCTCGTGTAGCAATAAATTTACATCATAATAGGTCGTTAGGGTTGAGGTTAGGGCGTGGAGTTGAGTGCTCTCGCGTAGATGTAACGTTTTGTTTGATATGCCATTGTTGATGATAAGTTAGATGAAAGTGTTCTGTGATGTTCAAATCATTCAACTGAATACGTAAATCGATGTTCTCCAGATGAAATCGACTCAATTAGTAAGATCCATCTAGCATGAAGCCGTACAAAACCTGCTGATCCAAAGGCAGATTGATAGCTGGTTCAGTTTTGGTCGAGAGAAGCCAAAACAACAAACCTATTCCGGACCATTATCTCGATACGGCTGGATGCTGTCAAAGAACTGACTGACCGACCGACAGGTCCATATTGCTATCGCATCATTCTGACAGTCTGTTCTGCATGTGGTCAGCATATTTGGAATTGACAGGCCAAACAAGCCTCAATTGTCTGTCGTTAGCCGGCTGGAACGGAAATTGAGCCGCCATAGAAATGAGCAGCTACAGCAATTTATGGCATCTGTTGGATTGCTGGAATTTGTCCTCCAACTCTCACTCTCTGCTTTTGTTGGCACGGCAGGTGAGGTTTGTGAACTTTTAACCTTGTGCTTAATTTGAATACATTTGGGTAATTCTCTACCAACTCACACGAAATCGGGAAAAGTTGCCCCGACCCCTCTTCGATTTGCGTGAAACTTTGTCCTGAAACGGTGATGAGATAGAAATTTGGTGTCACAGGGAATTTTATTTAAAATTAGACGCCCGATTTGATGGCATACTCAGAATTCCGAAAAAACGTATTTTTCATCGGAAAAAAACACTAAAAAGTTTTAAAAATTCTTCCATTTACCGTTACTCGACTGTAAAAATTTTTGGAACATGTCATTTTATGGGAAATTTAATGTACTTTTCAAATTTACATTGACCCAGAAGGGTCATTTTTTCATTTAGAACAAAATTTTTCATTTCAAAATACAGTGTTTTTTCTAACTTTGCAGGGTTATTTTCTAGAGTGTAACAATGTTCTACAAAGTTGTAGAGCAGACAATTACAAAAAAATTTATGTATAGACATAAGCGGTTTGTTTATAAACATCACGAGTTATCGTGATTTTACGAATAAAAGTTTAGAAAGAGTTACTTTTTGCGTTTCTCTTTGTTTCGTCGTCCGTGTCTGTCGCGGGTGACCATGAACGGCTATGATCGATGACGACCAACTTTTTTAAAACTTTTTTTCGTAAAATCGCGATGACCCGTGATGTTTATAAGCAAACTCCTTATGTCTATATATCAAAATTTTTGTAATTATCTGCTCTACAACATTGTAGAACACTGTTACACTCTAAAAAATAACCCTGCAAAGTTAGAAAAAACACGAAATTTTAAAATGAAAAATTTTGTTCTAAATGAGTCAGTCAATGTAGACTCGAAAAGTACATTAAATTTCCCATAAAATGACATGTTCCAAATTTTTTTACAGTCGAGTAACGGAAAATGGGAGAATTTTTAAAACTTTTTTAGTGTCTTTTTCGATGAAAAATACGTTTTTTTGGAATTCTGAGTACGCCATCAAATCGGGCGTCTAATTTTACATAAAAGTCCCTTTGACACCAAATTTCTATCTCATCACCTTTTCAGGCTGCAAATTATTGAAAAACACCTCTTTTTTCGCATGTTCAAAAATTGAAGGGGTCGTACTGCCCCTCCGTCACGAGATATCAAAAAACGGACCTCGAATTCGTGATCAGGGACAAAAGTTACCCCTTAGGACAAAGTTTCACGCAAATCGAAGAGGGGTCGGGACAACTGCTGTGTGAGTTGGCGGAGGATATTTTGACGGTAACATGAGACAGTGAACTTAGGTTTCAATCAACGAAAAAAATTCGCGACATTTAGCCTCCCGAACAATTACAAATTGTTTTATCTTCAATACTTATTTCAATATTAAAAAAAAAGGTAAAAGTCAGCGTTATATTCAATTTGTTAGGGAAAGATGACCAGATAAACAAATTCGTTGAACCCTCTTATGCACTTTTTTTCTTAATTAGGAGGTGATTGTGAGAAAATTTTGTTCTATTATAAACTTTACTTATAGAGCAATTCCAGCTCAAATCAGGAATTTTTCTGGTACTTTTGTACCCGACCCTCTCCGATTTCAATGAAAGTTTTTAGACATGTTATCCTAGGCCTATATAAGCCATTTTTGTGTATATGGAGCCAATAGTACTCGAAAATAACATTTGAGAAGGGCGTAAGGTATTTAAATATTTTTTGTATTTTGCAATTTAAAATTACTGTGTCTCGAAGCCATTGCGTCGTATCAAAAAGTGGTCCAAGACAAACTTGTAGGAAATTGGATGGGCTTTCTGAAAAAAATACACTGAAACAAAAATACACGCCACTTCTATGAGATTTTTTGATTTTTAAGTCTAAAACTTAAATTTAAAGGTGTTGTCACGATTTTTTTTCGTTCAAAATTTTTGAGAAAATAGCCTAAGATGTTACCAAAAGACTGACGAAAAATGCAGGATGGTATGTCTCTCCTAAAAAAATACAAAAATCATTTACTAAAACTGTTTTTTTGAAAAGTGGTCTAAACGTCAAAATTTAAAAAAACCCACAGTGAGAATCGATTCTCCAGACAATTTTACATAAAAGTCTCCATATTGACCATTGTCCTATGTCCAATCCTTGGGAAGATACAGCGGTTTTAAAATAAAAATGATGAAAAATGGGTTTTTGGTGGTTTTGGCAATTTCTATATGACAGACTTGGTTTTTCAGTCTCGTAAATATTTTTACCGGAAAGCTCGTCCAATTTCCCATAAGTTTGCCTTTGACAGCTTTTTGATTTGACTCGTTTTGATATTTACGTAAGCTAATTTATTATCCAGGTTTCTACCACACTGAAAAAAATATTCTCTTTTCAGTTATTAACAATGTAATTAAGCTTATAACTGTAAGCATCCAATTGAAATGCTGAACGAAAAACAATCGTGACAACACCTTTAAATTTAAGTTTTAGACTTAAAAATCAAAAAATCTCATAGAAGTGGCGTGTATTTTTGTTTCAGTGTATTTTTTTTTCAGAAAGCCCATCCAATTTCCTAAAAGTTTGTCTTGGACCACTTTTTGAAACGACGCAATGGCTTCGAGACACAGTAATTTTTAAATTGCAAAATACAAAAATATTTAAATACTTTACGCCCTTCTCAAATGTTATTTTCGAGTACTATTGGCTCCATATACACAAAAATGGCTTATATAGGCCTAGGATAACATGTCTAAAAACATTCATTGAAATCGGAGAGGGTCGGGTACAAAAGTACCAGAAAAATTCCTGATTTGAGCTGGAATTGCTCTATAAACTTTACTTATCTTTGGATTTGTTTATCTTGTTTCAGTTTTAAGATTTAAATTTCCTTATTTTTAATGAATGTTTGTTTCTGATAATTTTTGGTTAATTGTTTCACATTTTTTCTTAAAATGAAGGAAATGTTAGTAAAAACTAAAGTTGACTCCCTGAAAAAAAAAACATTTTAAATACATTTCCCATAAACAAACAACAAGTCAAACTTGCACCAGAAAAATAATAAAAATCCACAAAAAGTTAAATTTGTGTTTCATAACCCAAAAAACGAATCAAAAAGCAGCTGATGAGGAATATGTGTTTTCGACGTCCTCAATTTTGTTCAAACTTTAAAAAATAATGGAATGTTTGAAATCGAAAAAAGAAGTAATTTTTTAAGAAAAATTATGTTTATTTATTCATTTCTAATTTTTAATTTTTGGTAATAACTGTTATAATGTATAATATATTATGTGGTTGTTTCTGCTTCATTTTTTAAATTAAATTACATTTTTTTACAACCTCACCTCAACCTTAGCATGGACCAAAGAACAAAAACTTAAAAAAAACAAAAATTCCACTTTCTTGATTATCAAAAAAAGAATACAAGTTTTCTTAAATTCATTATTTGACCATGTTATGGAATAAACAAATATATAAAAAATGAAACTGGATTTTTTAAAGGCAATACGTATCCAATTTTGATAAGTAGAAACAAGCAAACAATTACTGAGTTTTCCGCTAATGTTCTGAAAAAAACAAACAGACATTTATTTTACTGAATTTCAGCTTTTTATATTTATATTTTTTTTTTAAATTCAGAATATCATCTGTCTATATGTTAAACATAAATTAACTGTGGATTCATGTAAATATAAATTGCTAAATATTTTACTGGACGTGAAGGTTATGAAAAATTAATAAAACTTTACTCAATTCCAGTGACAATTATTGCCATGTTGTTTTGGCAATTTTGTAGTTTTGATTTATTTAATTTTTTCAATACATTTTGTGAAACTTAAATTTGATAAACCAAATATGTAAAAATCATCAAAATACAACTAAACAAACAAAACTTTAAAGTATGATTGAATTAGAACAATTACACTTAAACTTCATAAAAAAACGAGATACAAGTATACTTTAAATTTGAAGAAGAATAACACAAATCGCACAAGTCACAGTTGAGTCATTTGGTTATTTTTAAAATAAAAATCAGCTTTTCAAAAGAACTTTCATGTGAATTTTAGGTATTTTTAAAATGTTTGTCTTGACTTTGATACATTAAAAAATATTTTTTCGAGGAAGTTTTATTCCCTGAAATAAAAAACTTCGGGAAGCTCGCTGGATTTTGAGGAATTGTTTTGCCTTCCTCACTGAGGTAAGGCTATAATCCTGCTCCAAAATTGAACTTTTTATTTAAAGCTCGAAAACCCACCTTGATGTATACATATCGACTCAGAATTGAAAACTGAACAAATGTCTGTGTGTATGTGTGTGTGTATGTGTGTGTGTATGTGTGTGTGTATGTGACCAATAATGTCACGCAGTTTTCTCAGCACTGGCTAAATCGATTTTGACCAAACCAGTCGCATTCGACTTGGTTTAAGGTCCCATACGGTGCTATTGAATTGTTTGAAGTTTCGATAAGTAGTTCAAAAGTTATGTATAAAAATGTGTTTTCGCATATTTTCAGAAGTTGAATAAATGGCAGTAAACTGAACCAAACATCATCATGCTATACATCGTTAGTTAGATAATTGAAAGACCTTTCCAACGTGTCCAAAACATTGATAATCTGGCAACCCTGTCTCGAGTTATAACCACTTAAGTGATATTTATGTAATTTTTTGTAGCCGGATCTCACTTAAATGTATATAAACAATGTCCAGATCCATCATCCGACCCTTCGTTGGTTAGGTAATCAAGAGACCTTTCCAACGAGTCTACAACATTGATAATCTGGCAACCCTGTCTCGAGTTCTGACCACTTAAGTGATATTTATGCACTTTTTTTGTAGCCGGATCTCACTTAAATGTATGTAAACAATGTTCGGATCCATCATCCGACCCATCGTTGGTTAGGTAGTCAAAAGACCTTTCCAACGAGCCTAAAACATTGAAGATCTGGCAACCCTGTCTCGAGTTCTGACCACTTAAGTGATATTTATGCACTTTTTTTGTAGCCGGATTTTACTTAAATGTATGTAAACAATGTCCGGATTCATCATCTGACCCATCGTTGGTTGGGTAATCGAAAGACCTTTTCAAGGAGTCTAAAATATTGAAGATCTGGCAACCTTGTCTCGAGTTCTGACCACTTAAGTGAGATTTATGCACTTTTTTTGTAGCCGGATCTCACTTAAATGTATGTAAACAATGTCCGGATCCATCATCCGACCCATCGTTGGTAAGGTAATTGAAAGGCCGAGTCTAAAACATTGAAGATCTGGCAACCCTATCTCGAGTTCTGACCACTTATGATGCAACTTATGAGCCCTTGAGTGATATGTGTGTTTTTTTTTTTTGTATTTCGGAACTTAACGAAATTAGACGAAATTTGTGTCCAAACCCATCATATCACATATCACCCATTGTTGGAAAAAAGTGAGGAAGGCACCAACCACTTAGGTGGATTAAGTTAGTTTTTTTTTATTGAAAAATAGTTGATTCAAATACGGGAAGAAAATGCTTCGTATCTATTTCTAATAGTTGCCATCAATTCCTACAACATTGTCGAAGACGAAGCGATCAGAAAATTTCTCCAAAATATACTGCTACCAAAATTGTATTGACATTTGTATGGGTAAACTAATAACACGAAATGGCTTTTTCGGTCATAGGGAAGGGCCCTGCAGAGATTGAGCCAGAATTAAAAATACTAAAAAAATCCATTTCTGGTTTTGGTGGAGATCTGCTCTGTAGAAAAGCATCATATTACGATCCAAGTGCTGAAAATTTTGAACTTTTCAGCACTGTTATTATTTGACACTAAAAAAGGCAAAAAGAATTTTCAAAACGGAACTGCATAAAAATAAGCTATAAGTTTTGTAGAATAAAAATTTGTCAACACAGTATCCTGAACATGGGAAAAGAATCATTTGGGCATAAGAATTAAGTCAACAAAAACGGTCATTGACAATAAAACAACAAATATCAGCGTAAGTCGTAATTTTCAAAGTAGGGGAAATATACCCTTTCCCCCTCAGTGAGCAAGCAACTCTCCATTTTTAATACATCTGAAAATGTTGATTTAATAGCGAAAAACTCAAGCAAAACAATGTCAAGGGGCCAAAGCCGAAGTGTAATCAAACAGCCTGTCCTGCTTACTTCAGTGGATGTTTACATTAGGAACGAGCGGGACAGACTCTTTGTTTACACATCGGCTTTGGTCCCTTTACATTGTTTTGCTTGAACTGCAATAGTGATGAGAATTGGTTGAACGGCTTAGAATGATTAAAATGGGTAGATTTCCCCTAAATGTCGCCCCATTTTAAAACACAATTAATATAATGAGGTTTGAAGCCATTTTAGCAATGTCACTTAAAACAGGTTTAAGATATTTCAGTTAAAGGAGGATAATTTTCTTCTTTTTTTAATGAAGCTTAAAAAAATGAAAAATATGAATATCAATTTCTATGCTATAAATCATTCAATTCCAATTAAAATTGTCATCAGAAACTAACCTCAAGTGCAATTAGGTTTAAATTTAATCCATAACGATCCGCAATAAGCCTAATCCCTGGATTTACAACTCGACTCAATAACCCTTCGTCCTCTTTTACTCACTTTTCACATCCCAACCCCCATCGGTCCACCCACCGCTGATAATTGAAAGTGACATATATAGTTAATGTACTCGGGTTAAAACTAATGGACCCTCATTATGCTAATGGGGAGCTACTTTCTATTTCATTCGTCCAACGCTGGTTGCTTGTTGTTGGACCCAGCCACGTGCAAGAATAATAACAATAATGATGATTTTCCACTGCCTGGATTTGCGATGCGTTTCCACCATAAACATCCACGTGGCGAAGGGAGGAGGGGGGCGGGGGTGGAGATTTAGCAGATAGCCCAGTTACACACATTTTACGCAGCGAGCTCGCACGTAGAACCAAGCGCCGATCGTAACTCAAACGAGCATAAAATTAGCATAATGAGAAAATGGAAATAATTTATCGATGCGGGTGCGATGGGTGGATGGGGTTTTCGGCCTTTTTTGTACTAAAGGCTTAATCGCAATCACTTACACAGAGATTAACGCACGCACGCGGGATTTTTTGGGTGGAAATGTTGAGGGAAATTCTGTTGGGTTTTACTTTGGTTTTTTACTTTGGTTGGATTAAAATTATCACTTTATGTCCGTTTTTGGAAAGTGGTGGAAAACACGTTGAATGATTTGAAAGAAAAAAATCAAAAAAAAAATGAATTCATGAAAACTGTCTTTAATATTTACTCTAAATATAAAAAAATATAAACCAAGTAAGAATACAGTTTAAACTTAGCTGCAGATTGCACAGTTTAAAACAATGATTGTTTAATAGTCCTAAACTGTAAAATCTGCACTCTAAAGTCAAAGATTGAACTGAAGGGCGGCAAAATTACAACTATCCGCAATTAAGATGTACCGTTGCTGACATCATTACACCAAGCAGCAGCTCAATTATGTTGTACCTTAAGCAGTACCGTTCTGCGAGATCTAAAGACCCTTCACTAATCGACACACCGCTGATACGCATGGCAATGCAAATTGCAATTAATGCACACTTGAACGCATCATGTTGCATTCACCACAAACCGCTACCAAGTTAGATAACATGAGGCAGCTTACCTGGTGGAAACCACCAGAACACCTCCAATTGCGATAACAGCCCTGCGGAAAACGACATCAATTAGCTTTCCGCGATTAACCCCCACCCCCACCTCGCTTGCAACAACACAAATTGACGACAAAGTGCAACGATCGGACGTACACCCACAACCACAACCGCGTGGTGGTGTACATTGTACGGCAATTAAACAAAGACCCAGCAACACTACTGTTACTCGGCGATCAACATAACTCACCCGCTAAATCATGCGCTAAAAAACGGGTGGGTGCGATCTAACACGTGCTATACACGTATGTTTTCAATTTTTGGAAATGTAGTATTTTTTCGTTTCTGGGTAATTCTCCGCCAACTCACACAGGTCCCTGATCACGAATCTGAGGTTCGTTTTTTGATATCTCGTGACGGAGGGGCGGTACGGCCCCTTCCATTTTTGAACATGCGAAAAAAAAGGTGTTTTTCAATAATTTGCAGCCTGAAACGGTGATGAGATAGAAATTTGGTGTCAAAGGGACTTTTATGTAAAATTAGACGCCCGACTTGATGGCGTACTCATAATTCCGAAAAAACGTATTTTTCATCGAAAAAGACACTAAAAAAGTTTTAAAAATTCTCCCATTTTCCGTTACTCGACTGTAAAAAAATTTGGAACATGTCATTTTATGGGAAATTTAATGTACTTTTCGAATCTTCATTGACCCAGAAAGGTCATTTTTTCATTTAAAACAAAATTTTTCATTTTAAAATTTCGTGTTTTTTCTAACTTTGCAGGGTAATTTTTTAGAGTGTAACAATGTTCTACAAAGTTGTAGAGCAGACAATAACAATGATTTTAATATATGGACATAAGGGGTTTGCTTATAAACATCACGAGTGATTGCGATTTTACGAAAAAAAAGTTTTGAAAAAGTTGGTCGTCATCGATCATGGCCGTTCATGGTCACCCGCGACAGACACGGACGACGAAACAAAAAGAAACGTAAAAAGTAACTTTTTCAAAACTTTTTTTCGTAAAATCAAGATAACTCGTAATGTTTATAAGCAAACCCCTTATGACTATATATCAAAATTTTTTTAATTGTCTGCTCTACAACTTTGTAGAACATTGTTACACTCTAAAAAATAACCCTGCAAAGTTAGAAAAAACACGAAATTTTAAAATGAAAAATTTTGTTCTAAATGAAAAAATGACCCTTCTGGGACACTGTAGATTCGAAAAGTACATTAAATTTCCCATAAAATGACATGTTCCAATTTTTTTTAAAGTCGAGTAACGAAAAATGGGAGAATTTTAAAAACTTTATTACTAGCTGGGACATCGTACCCTTTTGGGCCTGAGGAGCCCTGACAACGCCCCTGCCGGTTGGTCTTGGAGCCACGGCCGACAGCGGTGGGCACAGGGCCTCTTTTCTCGCGATGGCTAGATCAGCAAACAAGAGCTCGTAATTCAAGGTCGGCTCGATTTCTTTGTAACCAAAGTAACAAGACACTAGATCACTCTTTAAACTACTTTTTATTCACTTACTGTGTGTGGGGGATCTTGGTGGGCTGGCATTTACTGCTGCTCCTCGTCAGCGTCTCCACCCCGTGGACGACGCCAAGACTCGTCCTCAAGATTCCGCGTACTTCCGGGCCTCACGGTCGTCGTTGGCCATCGCGGAAGGGACGTCCGTTGCTCGCGCTGGAAACTTCGGCGATGCGCTCGTGCTCTGGGCCAAGCGTGCCCCCAGGTGCTTGTGCAGCTCATCTCGGTTCTTCAAGCTTGAATCGTGTAGACAGCGTGGGGGGGGGGGGGTCTTCGACGCTCCCGTGGACCACGTGGTACAGATAACTTTCGGTGCTGGCGTACAGGTCACAGGAGTGGACCGTACAGGTGACTTGATGAGTCGGTGGGCTCCGGGGTCACTGGAGCGGCCACTAGACCACAGGTTGACCCTTGATGGTATGGTCTGGTTCTGTGAGGCAGAACCACAAACCGCGTAATTTTTAGTTCCCAATTACGGGTCCTGTTGGGATTACACGTGGGGAACGGAGGGATTAGATATTTCTTGCTGTAAACGGGCTACCGGTTCCACCATCCCGTTAACGTCCCAAAAGGATCACTCTCATACCTGATTCGTAGTCGTGTCCACTTATTTTATACTCTTTTCAACCTCGCCCTACCAAGGCTGAGGTGGGCAAAACGTGCACTTGAAGATGCTTCTTTCTGATCGGCTTGGTGACCTTGTCGATCGCTGGTTGAAATGGAAGAGAACACTCAAGATCAAGGGCATCAGAGAAGACCCTCAATCTCTCCCAGATCATCGTTTATTCCCTTTTCCTCTTGACCAGTGTCCACTCTCTTTCTTTCGGCTAACCCTTTTTCCCATGCAGCATTTGAGACTTGAGTGTGTTAACAAACGGTTGGCTACGGTTTGCAGATACAGTGTGTGCATGATTTTACTCCCTGACCTTGCTCTGATTTTAATCTGTTTGTATTGTATTATTTATTATTTTTATATTCACAATTAACATTAAGAAAAACGTGCAAAATACAAACATCCCTACACGACAATTTCCTACTATTAAAATACATTTCCTACTCCTACCGGTTCTTAAACGAACAGGAAAGATGATCAATCGCAACGGTAACACTACCCCATACTCCCTTCAAAAAAATTAAGAATGTGACAAACATTCATTAATTTTTTTGACAGGATTGATCATATTAACACGGGCTCAAGGATTGGGGAAGCCAGATAACGGGCTCAATCAATAATGAACATCCCTACGTTGCATAAGCAAATAGTTGCTTCTATCATCAAGAAGTCTATTTTCAACGTATAAACTAAGTACTCTCGATTACCGAACCTTATCATCTCCCCATTAAGCAAGAACAGAAAACTGCTCTTAGGAAGAGAAAGGCTTTCTCTTTCTGGAACTTTGACGAACTGTTCTGATGAAGTGGGTTTGAATGTTATTTAAAGCTGATATGTTGGAACTCGAAATTAGACCTCTGCTTAGGTGTCCACTTCGTCACATCTCTGAATAAGTAGGATAGATGAAGCTAGCAAATACATCTTATCAACACGGTTAAGAACTTGACATTTCTAGTTTGACTCCCCTGATCGGTTTTATTCTCTCTCGATAACTACTCTTCAAATTATGATTTGGTGTATTCCTGTGATTTTTTTTTATTCAGTCTGATAAATAGAATTTGGGAAAAGAGATACAAACACATAAACTCAAAAAAAACATTTAAACATTCAATCAGATTCGTATAACTTTACTCTGATTGTGTCGGTTACAACTGTACAACGTACAACGACATACAAAAACTCCTCAACACTCGTGATCTTGATCTACGTTCTAGACAATTCTTGCACACAAACGTACAAAAACAAACTAGATAAACACAAACTTGCTTCTACTCGATCTCTCTGTCTACATTTTATAAGCGAAACAACAAATGTTTCAAAATGTGCTCTCTGGCTCTGTGCTTGTTGTGACTATAACGAATTTCCTGATACGTTCTCACCAAGGAAAATTCTAGTCGAAGTTTAGTTAACTAGGCGTCCCCAGTCAACTATGCTGAACTACTGTTGCTGTTCTTCTTGATCCTCTTGTGTTCCTTTCTGTACCACCTACAGTGCGCTAGCAGGCTTAACGATACAGAAAGTCACTTGCTCGCCTCCCTTCCTCATATTTTCATCCTTATCAAAAGGATTTATCGAAAATAGTACGGAAAACTCTTCTTCTTTGCCTTCTCTTGTAGGACTTTGCTCTTGCTACAAACTGTAGACATTCTTGTGCATTATACCATTAAACTGAAAAAAAAAAACATAATATAACATCGACAAATAAATAACACTTTAAAATAAAACTTGAACAAATCATGCTTGCTTGACTAAGACACTGTGACTAGATATTTTCTTGCATGCTGATAACAAACAAAAGTTTATGTACTCGTTAAATCCATTTTTAGCATAAATTATTCTAGACTAGCTGGAAAGAACTTCAGCACAAAGTTTCAAACTAGATTTTATTTCACTCTTGCACATATTATACGTAATCAATTTTCTTTGTTTATCATTCTTATTATTTGTCTCAGTAGTTCGCCAGAACAACAAAAACTAGGACTCGAATCATGCAATAAATCTCTTTAGTGTAGTAGTGATTCAGGTAAAGGAACTCACACTACGATAAGTTTACAAATTTCCTTTTCATGGTATTTGTTTACTACCACAAAACAGTCCTGAATTTGCTCTATAACCTCGCTAAACTTCGTTGCAGACCGCTTAACTCAGTGGTCATAAAAACTCTACTTGCGTCTCCATTCATGCTCACTCTCATTCTAGTTACTCGCTCTGCTAACTAATAGTTGAAACATCTTTTTGAGGTAATTTGCTTTAGAACCCTCATGCAAACATCTTGCTGCTCTCAGCCATGCAACTTTTTTTTCTTGGCAAATAGATTTATCACAGATTTCATCTACACACCTTCTCAACACCATGTTGAAGTCTTGGTGCAAGAATAACACAAAAATAAAACTTTTCATATCACAAATATTAGCACAATTTCAAATCACGACTACAGATTAAAATAATATTCCCTTTCCAATAATTCTCTCGCTACTGAACGATTACTATCGTATTTTCAGACGAATAATGCGAGCAAAACAAACTCAACTTCTTTATCATGCAATCTATTGTTCACTGTGGTATCAACCAAAACGTGCTGCTGTAAATTTGTTACTTATCTAAGAAGAAAAATATAAAACCTTGAAATTTGCTTTGACGAAAACTGCTCTAAAGAATCAACAATACAAAAACGGATAGTTTTAGTGAAATATTTTTATATATTATTTTTTTTTTTTGACTAACTGTAGAAAAATACTTTAATTCTAGAGAAACAGTGGCAGATTTTCAAATAAACCGTTTCTTGCAACTCTCGACATTCTTTGCACTTGTTTCTTATCTCGATCGTCTCCTCTTCACTATTATTTGTTGCTGTTGAAGTTGCTGCTGTAAATTTTCAAAAGTTATCCAAAACAAAGTGGTTGAAGGAAAATCATTTTATTTTTGCAGGATACTCAATAGGTAAAAACTTTCACAAAAACTCGTATCCTGGCCACAATTTAGCTCAATCCAAGTGACTAGTTCGTCCAAACTCGGGCTAGACGTGTTCTTCTTTTCCATCAACTGTGTTCTTGCTCTTGGTCACACAAACAAAACAAACAAAATTTCCCTTTTTGCGTTGCGAATTTGCTTTCGCAGACCAAATTTTCCCTTCCTTTCCTCTCCTCTTCCTCATTTGCTTTCACTTGACACTTTTAATCACTATTCAATTGCATTCTTTTGCAACTGGCGATTTATTTCCTTCGTATTTTGTATAATATTCCAATTTTAGTCATGAAGATTTTATAACCTGAAAGAATTATTCAAAAAGTTGAATTAGATCAAATATCACAGAAATTAATCACAAACAAATATTATTTACAACCCTTCAATAATCAGCTAGTGTGTTAAAACCACAAACATAAAACATTTCATCAAAATCCAAAGCAAAATTTTCTATTTTGATCAATGTTACGAATCAAGACCCAATAATCGATTTTCAAGTCAAATTTTATTGAATTCTCCCGCTCTTTGCTGAAACCACATAAAAATGTTCACTTTTGAAAGCGTTCGCGCACTTGCAACCGGTTTTTAAATGATTTTCACCTAGTGAAAAGAAATAAAGCATAGTGCAACCGCTTTGAAAAATCACCCTCTAACCAGAGTCTTTAAAACCAAAAATCCCTAGCTTCTCACACACTTATCGCAAACAGATCTTGTCACTTTGATTACACATTTACGAAAATTACTTTTAGTTGGGCGCCATTTATTACTAGCTGGGACATCGTACCCTTTTGGGCCTGAGGAGCCCTGACAACGCCCCTGCCGGTTGGTCTTGGAGCCACGGCCGACAGCGGTGGGCACAGGGCCTCTTTTCTCGCGATGGCTAGATCAGCAAACAAGAGCTCGTAATTCAAGGTCGGCTCGATTTCTTTGTAACCAAAGTAACAAGACACTAGATCACTCTTTAAACTACTTTTTATTCACTTACTGTGTGTGGGGGATCTTGGTGGGCTGGCATTTACTGCTGCTCCTCGTCAGCGTCTCCACCCCGTGGACGACGCCAAGACTCGTCCTCAAGATTCCGCGTACTTCCGGGCCTCACGGTCGTCGTTGGCCATCGCGGAAGGGACGTCCGTTGCTCGCGCTGGAAACCTCGGCGATGCGCTCGTGCTCTGGGCCAAGCGTGCCCCCAGGTGCTTGTGCAGCTCATCTCGGTTCTTCAAGCTTGAATCGTGTAGACAGCGTGGGGGGGGGGGGGGTCTTCGACGCTCCCGTGGACCACGTGGTACAGATAACTTTCGGTGCTGGCGTACAGGTCACAGGAGTGGACCGTACAGGTGACTTGATGAGTCGGTGGGCTCCGGGGTCACTGGAGCGGCCACTAGACCACAGGTTGACCCTTGATGGTATGGTCTGGTTCTGTGAGGCAGAACCACAAACCGCGTAACTTTTAGTTCCCAATTACGGGTCCTGTTGGGATTACACGTGGGGAACGGAGGGGATTAGATATTTCTTGCTGTAAACGGGCTACCGGTTCCACCATCCCGTTAACGTCCCAAAAGGATCACTCTCATACCTGATTCGTAGTCGTGTCCACTTATTTTATACTCTTTTCAACCTCGCCCTACCAAGGCTGAGGTGGGCAAAACGTGCACTTGAAGATGCTTCTTTCTGATCGGCTTGGTGACCTTGTCGATCGCTGGTTGAAATGGAAGAGAACACTCAAGATCAAGGGCATCAGAGAAGACCCCTCAATCTCTCCCAGATCATCGTTTATTCCCTTTTTCCTCTTGACCAGTGTCCACTCTCTTTCTTTCGGCTAACCCTTTTTCCCATGCAGCATTTGAGACTTGAGTGTGTTAACAAACGGTTGGCTACGGTTTGCAGATACAGTGTGTGCATGATTTTACTCCCTGACCTTGCTCTGATTTTAATCTGTTTGTATTGTATTATTTATTATTTTTATATTCACAATTAACATTAAGAAAAACGTGCAAAATACAAACATCCCTACACGACAATTTCCCTACTATTAAAATACATTTCCCTACTCCTACCGGTTCTTAAACGAACAGGAAAGATGATCAATTGCAACGGTAACAACTTTTTTAGTGTTTTTTCGATGAAAAATACGTTTTTTCGGAATTCTTAGTACACCATCAAATCGGGCGTCTAATTTTACATAATAGTCCCTTTGACACCAAATTTCTATCTCATCACCGTTTCAGGCTGCAAATTATTGAAAAACACCTTGTTCGGGACGCCAACGGAAACAACTCCTTGTTATCAGCCAATTTATTCACGGCAGATCAAAGCTGCAATTTAGATTAAAGTTTAGTACATGTTGTGTTTGTGTGTGTGTGTTTTTGTCTTACAATTTGTTTGTTTCCTGTTTTCCGTCCAACCCGATCCGGATTTGTGTTCTACGTTTGTGTTGTAGCTGTAATTTTAGGTTATGTTTAACAGCGTGTTCGGTTTTACATGTTTTGTACAGATTTTGCATGTTTCTGTTTCGTTTTACATGTTTATCTGTTCCAAACTTACTTGTTCGAGAACCTGCGCCCTGTCCTGTCCTTTTCGAGGAAATTCTCTACTCTGTCCTCCGTATTCCACCACCCGGTTGTCGCCCGCGTGTGGTTCTTGTGTCTGTTTACAAATTGTTCGCACTTAGTGTTATTTATTCAAATATTTGTGTTTTTTTTACTTACGAAGATGTGTCCGTTCACTTTCTGTAAACCCGGCCCACAAACTCCACTCCCAAATCCTCAAAACTCCTAATTTCCTCACAAAACTAACTTTTCCTCCGCGCTAACTATTCCGTGCTCGTAAACTTTTAATTTGTGAACTTTGTTTTGATTTGTCGTCCCTCTGCTCGTGTGTTTCGTCATTGTTTCTTCCTTCTTCTCACGTCTCACGCGCGTGAGATGCCGTCGCGGCGTTCGTTCCCACGCAGCAGCATGGTGTCGACCCCGTCGCGGCAGTGAGCGGCCTCAACATTCCCCGGCCCGTAAACCCGGTTCCGAGGCTTCTGAAGCAGGTTTACCCTCGATCTCCAGCACGGCCAGCCTCGCTGTCGCGCGCTTCACCAGCCCGCTGTTGGTTCGCACCCATGCTTGGCGAATCCTCCCGTCGCCGGACACGACTGGCTCCTCGACCACTCCACGGATCCAGGACTTCCTGTTCTTCCCGTCGACGATGTAGACCAAGTCGCCCGCCTTCAGCGGCCTCGACTCACCGAACCACTTCGTGCGTTGATTCACCGACGGCACGTACTCCTTGATCCAGCGCTGCCACATCACGTCTGCCAACTGTTGCGACCGCTTGTAAGCGTCACGTAGAGCTTCTGCAGGGTGAGGGGATGGCGGGACCGTGTTGGGTTCGTTCGGTGAAACTCCTCGAATGAAGTGATTTGGTGTGAGGGCCTCCGCCTGCGACGATTCTTGAGCCACGTACGTGAGCGGACGTGAGTTTATCATGTCCTCCGCCTCCGCCAGACAGGTCACCAGAATCTCGTCCGTCAGCCGCCGCCCGTCGTCCAACGCCTCCAGCGCCTCCTTCACAGAGCGGACCAGACGCTCCCAAACACCCCCCATGTGGGGTGCAGCGGGTGGGTTGAAGGTCCACTTCGTTCTCGACGTTGTCAGCACCTCGGCGCAGTCGTTCCCGATGCTCCGCACCGTCTCCACCAGCTCCTTGCTCGCGCCCCGAAAGTTCGTTCCGTTGTCGGAGAAGAACTCGACCGGAGGGCCTCGACGACAGATGAAACGGCGAATCGCCATCAGACACGTTTGTGCCGTCAGTCCATACGCCACCTCCAGATGCACCGCGCGCGTGACGAAGCATGTGAACAGCGCTACCCAACGCTTCTCGGACCGACGTCCCACTGACACGTCGAGCGGACCCAGATAATCAACCCCGACGTAACTGAACGGGCGAAGATTCGGTGTGATGCGTTGCACAGGAAGCGCCGCCATCCTTGGAACCAACGGCTGATTGCGGTGCACCTTGCACCAGACGCACGCCGCCGCCACTTGTCGAACCAGTGTGTTGACCCCCAGAATGAAGAAACGCTGGCACAGCTCGTTCTTTATCGTCTCGCGATATCCGTGTCCGAACTTCTGATGGTAGTGCTGGACAATCATCCGGGTGACATGGTGATCCTTCGGTAGAATCACTGGGAATCTCAGATCGAAAGGCAGAAACTCCGCGTTCTCGGTTCTACCCTCCATCCGCAGCAGGCCGTCTTCGTCGACCAGTGGAGTCAGCTTGTACATCGGACTTGATTTTTCGAGGGCGAGCCACTGATCCGCCGGACGATCCTTGTTCCTGGTCAGCACTTTCACCTCGTCGATGAAGCTCTCCGCCTGCACCATCTTCAGCAGGTACACCTCCGCCTGCTTGTACTCGTCCTGCTGCAGAGCCACACGTACCGATGGTACCGTCGTCGGTCTCAGCATCTTCGCCTGCGCCTTCGTCGCACGCAGCGTCTCCATCGGCAGCCCTTTCGTTTTCCGCTTGAGGTTCGACACGAATCGGTGAGCGCACGCCATGGTCCTCACCAGCATCATCCACCTTGAGAAATGGTTCACCTCCACGATGGTGTCCACCACCTTCACGTCGTGTAGAAGAAGATGCAGGCGAAGTTCCTCCGTGGTGTTCGGTGGGGGCAGGCTTTTCTTCGGCCAGTTTACTTGCTGGTCGTGGATGAACCTCGGGCAGCAGACCCACGGACTGTCGGGCCGGACGTTCGGGTCCTTGCCCCACTTCGTCAGGATGTCGGCGATGTTATGTTGTGTCGGGACGAAGTTCCAATCCATCAGCGACGTCATGCTCAAAATGGCACCGATCCGAAACCCGACGAACTGTTTGTAGCGACGCTGATCGGAGCGGATCCACGACAGGACGACCGCCGAATCAGTCCAGAAAAAGGTCTTGCTGATCGGGAAACTGTGGTTGTCGTGAATCGCCTGGGACATGCGCGCCGCAAGTACACACGACCCCAGCTCCAGACGCGGGATGGACAGCATTTTCAGCGGCGCCACCTTGGACCGACTCATCACCAGCGCCACCACCACTTCGCCCCGGACAACTGCCCGGAAATACGCCACGCATCCGTATGCCTTGTCGCCCGCATCCGCGAAGATGTGCAGCTGAATCTCCTCAATCTCGTCCCACCGCGCGTTCCCGAAGTAGCACCTTGGAAGTTTGAAGTGCTTCGCGTCCGCCAAAATGTTGATCCAACGCAGCCACCTCTGGAAAGCCAACTCGTCGATCATTTCGTCCCACTCGCACCCCGTGCGCCACAGATCTTGCACCAGGATCTTCCCGAGAATGGTGATCGGTCCGAGGAATCCCGCTGGATCGAATTGCGCCATGACCACACTCAGCACGATTCGTTTGGTCGGGCGTCGCTCTCCCGTCAGAACGTCGCGGAACTCCGGCTTCGAGGCCACCGCGAAGCAGAACACGTCCTGATCCGGTTCCCAAACTATGCCGAGTACACGCTCGTAAAATGCCGACTTTTCCTGGTTGAAGTGCACGGATGTCTTCACGCTTCGTTCTCCCATCGCGTCCAGCACCTTCTTCGAGTTCGACACCCAGTTCCGGATGTTGAAACCTCCTTTCGAGTGGATGAACTTCACCTCGTTGGCCCGCCGAATCGCTTCCTCGACCGTGTCCACCGAGTCGTAGTAATCGTCCACGTAGTGTCGCTCCTTTATTGCCGCCGCTGCCTCCGGGAACTCCTCCGTATACTGGTCCGCGTTCAAGTTCTTCACGAACTGAGCCGAACTTGGGGAGCAAGCCGACCCGAAAGTTGCAACGTCCATGACGTACACCTGCGGAGCGTCGGCAGGGTTCTCGCGGAACAGGAAGCGTTGAGCTTGCTTGTCCTCCTCTCTGATCCTGATCTGATGGTACATTTCTTGGATGTCACCACCCAGCGCGATCGGTCGTTCTCGGAAACGACACACAACTCGTGGCAGCGGCACCAACATGTCCGGTCCCTTGAGCAGCTGTGAGTTCAGCGAGACACCCCGTACCGACGCCGCCGCATCCCAAACCAGTCTTGTCTTGTCCGGCTTCCGAGGGTTCAGGACGACGTTCAGTGGCAGATACCAAACGGCGTTGCTGGGCGTCTTCAGCTCCTCGGCCGTTGCTTTGTGCGCGTACCCCTTGCTCTGGTACTCGGCGATCTGTTGACAGACGTTCTGCTTCAACGCCGG
Source organism: Culex quinquefasciatus (assembly GCF_015732765.1). NCBI lineage: Eukaryota > Metazoa > Arthropoda > Insecta > Diptera > Culicidae > Culex > Culex quinquefasciatus. The sequence goes on along the minus strand of NC_051862.1, from coordinate 55,980,234 downwards.
GTTCTTGTCCAGCTTCCTCTCCAACGCCTGCAGCCGCCGCGTTGCCATCGGGTAGCTGTCCGGAAATCGCCGCTCGTCCTCACGCCACAGCAGACCGGTTTCGAACCGCTCTCCGGTGCGCTTCGTCGTCGTCTCCAAGATTTTCTTCGCTCGTTGTTCTTCGGCAGACTCGGGCACCGCAAACGACGCAACACCAGCTGCGTCCAGGACGTACTGGTCCCTCATCATGTCGTGGAGTTCTTGGTTGCTGGCCGGCTTGACGACATGCAGATTCAGGAACGTATGCACCAAGGGCTTGGGTGTATCAGGTCCGTACACGGTCCAGCCGAGCTTTGAACGGACAGCAATCGGTTCGCCTTGTTGACCGACTCTTGATTCCAGCGGCGCGAAGAGATGGATGTTGTCAAGCCCGATCAAGATGGTCGGTTTCTCCTTGACCTGCTCCGCAACCTGTACACCCGCCAGATGACCGTACCGCTTCTGCACCTCCTTAAACCTCACATCTTGCTGCGGCAACTGCAGCTTCGAAACCGTCCGCACGTTCTCCAACTGGAACATCTCTCTCGAACCTCTGGCCGCCAGCGTCAGGCTCACCCGACGAGATTGGTTCTCGTGCCGATCGATCTCGGCTGTCCAGGACACGACCAGCGGCTCCAGCTTTCCTTGCACTCCCAGCTTGTTGGCCACGTACTCCTCCATGAGGGTACTCGACGATCCTTCGTCCAAAAACGCCAGAGTGTTGAACGCCTTGCTCCCCGCGTACATGGTGATCGGAATTGTCCGGAAAATCACCCCGCCGTCGACCTTGTGCGTGTTGCAGTCAACCCGTTGGAACTGCCTCGCAGTTTCCTCGCGGTGAAGTAGCGGATGATGTTGCCCACGACAATTTCCGATCTGGCAGCGCATCTTTGAATGGCACGCGCTGTTGCCATGGCTGCTCAAGCACACCATGCAAAGCTTCAAGCGCTCCACGGTCTTCATGCGCTCAGGCACCCGCATTCCTCTGAACTCGCTACAGTTCCGTATCAAGTGGTTGGTTTGTTTACAGACGTAGCAAGCCATGCTCGATCTGCCACCCGTCGCTTTCTCCCGCACCGCTTCGTGCAGATGCACGAACTCGTTCCGCTTGCCCTTCCCGCCGTGTGACTTCGTAGGCTCCTGAAGCGAGAGCGCCGCAAACTCGGCCACCTCCGACACGTCCTCGACCAGTTCCGACAAGAAGTCGGACAGCATTCTCAGCGGAGTGTTGACCTTTCCCCGTCTGTAGCGCACCCAGTCGAGCTGATGGCTTGTCGGCAATCTTTCAACCAGCTCCTGAACCAGCATCGGGTTGTTCAGGTGGTCTTTCATGCCCGACACTTCCAGGTGATCACACAGTTGCTTGATGGTGATCCCGAAATGGATGAACGTGTCGAGATTTTCGCTCGTGGGAGCTGGCGCGTTCCGGACCTTCTGCAAAAGCGCCCGAAGCAGCTTCTCCGGCCGGCCAAACATGTGTCGCAAGTCTTCGATGACATCCGGCACCGCATCCGGCAGCACGAGCCGACCCTGCACCAACGTCAGCGCTGGCCCTTCGAGACAATCCACCAACCTCTTCAAGTTGTCTACGTTCGTGAATCCGCAAGCTTCAGTGGTGTACTTGAAGCTGCTTATGAAGAGAGGCCACACCTCCGGCTCCCCGGAGAACTTCGGCAGATGTCGCGACATGGCTTGTCTAGCCGCCAACTGCTCCTTCGTCAACTTCGTGGCCGGTTTCCCCGGCCCGTCAGAGACCTCGCGCGATCCGGAAACCGGTGTCGTCGGGTCCTCCTTCTCGTCGCTCTCATCACCACTGCTGTCGGGATCGGAATCGCTGAGTTTGGGGACGGGTAACTTCGGCTTTCCTAGAACCCCCTTCGGAGTGTCCGTCGAGCCCGTGCCCGCTCCCTCGCTCTTGCCAGCCGGTGGATCCACCGCGGCCTTCTCCAGCTTCTGCTTGCTCTTCTTGATGAGCTTCTTCATCTCCTTCTGCTTCGCGAGGAACTCTTCCTCCGCAGCCTTCTGCCTATCCAAAACTCCTGCTCCATCTTGAGCTTCAGCGCGCGCACCTCGTTCGCCGCCGCAAACTCCCTCTCCTGCATCTCTCTCGATCCGGAGCTCCTGCTCGGCAAAACTCTTCTCCATCTCGATCCGCTTCATACGGATCATCACCTCCTGGGCCAACTTCTTCTCCCGCTCCACTCGTTCCAACTCCAACTGTTCCAGCACGTCCTTCGGCAGGTCAGCAGCGCCGGAAGTAGTGCCCGCATCGCTCTTCGGCTTCTTGGCGTTCTTCCGGGTCTTTGGCACTTGCAGCGACTGAGAACAGTTCGGGCAAAAGTAATTCTCAACTTTTCCCGTTTCTCCAGCGCACGCCAAATGTGCCCAAAGCCGGCAAGCTTCGCACTCCACCGTCTCAGCGTCGTCACCCTTCGCTTTGCCGCAGACTACGCAGTCGGCAGGAACATCCGGCTTGGGTTTGGGGGCCATCCTGAACTGTTCCACGCCGGAAACAAATTCTTTGATGATGTTCGGGACGCCAACGGAAACAACTCCTTGTTATCAGCCAATTTATTCACGGCAGATCAAAGCTGCAATTTAGATTAAAGTTTAGTACATGTTGTGTTTGTGTGTGTGTGTTTTTGTCTTACAATTTGTTTGTTTCCTGTTTTCCGTCCAACCCGATCCGGATTTGTGTTCTACGTTTGTGTTGTAGCTGTAATTTTAGGTTATGTTTAACAGCGTGTTCGGTTTTACATGTTTTGTACAGATTTTGCATGTTTCTGTTTCGTTTTACATGTTTATCTGTTCCAAACTTACTTGTTCGAGAACCTGCGCCCTGTCCTGTCCTTTTCGAGGAAATTCTCTACTCTGTCCTCCGTATTCCACCACCCGGTTGTCGGCCGCGTGTGGTTCTTGTGTCTGTTTACAAATTGTTCGCACTTAGTGTTATTTATTCAAATATTTGTGTTTTTTTACTTACGAAGATGTGTCCGTTCACTTTCTGTAAACCCGGCCCACAAACTCCACTCCCAAATCCTCAAAAACTCCTAATTTCCTCACAAAACTAACTTTTCCTCCGCGCTAACTATTCCGTGCTCGTAAACTTTTAATTTGTGAACTTTGTTTTGATTTGTCGTCCCTCTGCTCGTGTGTTTCGTCATTGTTTCTTCCTTCTTCTCACGTCTCACGCGCGTGAGATGCCGTCGCGGCGTTCGTTCCCACGCAGCAGCATGGTGTCGACCCCGTCGCGGCAGTGAGCGGCCTCAACACACCTCTTTTTTCGCATGTTCAAAAATGGAAGGGGTCGTACCGCCCCTTCGTCACGAGATATCAAAAAACGGACCTCGGATTCGTGATCAGGGACAAAAGTTACCCCTTAAGCCAAAGTTTCACGTAAATCGAAGAGGGGTCGGGGCAACTTTTCCCGATTTCGTGTGAGTTGGTAGAGAATTATCCTTCTCTATTTGTAAAAAAAATGTGGTTTCAGCCATTTTTGGACTTAATCTTAGACTTATGTCACGAGCTACTCGGAAAAAAAGTTTTCCGGAATTCTCAAATATCTTACCATGAAATGACGATGTCCACGATTTACTAGGCAACATTTTTGCACTTCATAAATTTTAGTTTATTTTGCCTTCCTCACTGAGGTAAGGCTATAATCATGCTCTAAAATTGAACTTTTTGCGTGTATTTTCGGAAGTTGAATAAATGGTAGTAAACTGAACCAAACATCATCATGTAACACGTCGTTAGTTAGGTAATTGAAAGACCTTTCCAACGAGTCCAAAACATTGATAATCTGGCAACCCTGTCTCGAGTTATAACCACTTAAGTGATATTTATGTACTTTTATATAGCCGGATCTCACTTAAATGTATGTAAACATTATCCGGATCCATCATCCGACCAACCGTTGGTTAGGTAATCAAATGACCTTTCCAACGAGTATAAAACATTGAAGATCTGGCATTCCTGTCTCGAGTTCTGACCACTTAAGTGATATTTATGTACTTTTTTGTAGCCGGATCTCACTTAAATATATTTAAACAATGTCCGGATCCATTATACGACCCACCGATGGTTACGTAATCGAAAGTCCAAAACATTGAAGATCTGGCAACCCTGTCTCGAGTTCTGACCACTTATGATGCCACTTATGAGCCCTTTAGTGATATGTGTGTTTTTTGTGTTCTGGAACTTAACGATATTAGACGAAATTTGTGTCCAAACCCATCATATCACATATCACCCATTGTTGGAAAAGAGTGAGGAAGGCACCAACCACATAGGTGGATTAAGTTAGTTTTTGTTAAAGAAATTAACAAAACTTGAATCTTTTTAAAAAATATGTGTGAAATTTCGATTTTTTCCCAAAAGAACTATTTTTCAAAAAAATCATAACTTGTTGGCAAAATCTTTGACCATAGGGATGCTGCCCACCCCACTGTTTTGCTAAGTATACTAATGAATATTACTGAAATGTTTAGCAATACTGTTCCTCATGCTAGATAATGTATATGGAGTCACCTTTGCCAAATCTATTGTTTACAATAGTGTAAAAATGGGTCAAAATAAACAAATAAAGTTTCAATTTGAAACTGGATGTAAATAAACAACTTAGTCATTTTTGTTAGGTAACAATTTGTAATCCACACTTTAAATATTTTTTCATGTCAAATGGCAATTTTACCAAGAATATATTTTTCGAAAAAGTTTAAAAAATGCGATGAATTATTTGGAAAACTATTTATTTTATATGTTATTTGGGGGCATCAGGGGAAGTCGACCATTTTTGGACCTCTCGATTCCCGGAAAATTCGGTCGAGACTCCCGGGAAATTTCAAACTTTTAAATATCGAAGCAAAATTATATAAACTAATCAGAAAATTATTTGGAAAATTCTCAATTGTTTAGAACATTGGATGTTCAATGTTCGATATTCAAGTTTGAGTAAACCAATTCTTCTCTTATCTTCTTATTGATATTTACGGGCTTTTATCGGTAGTTTTCGGTGAAATTAAACTCACAAATTAGAAGAAAGGAATGAAACTGATAGGTGGATAGATGAGAAAGTGTAAATTTTAAATCCCAATAATTATAATTGAGAAAAGCCAAAAAATAATACTGACCCTAAAATTTACCTGAAAGTATACTTAGCAGTTACGCTTCAGAAATAAAATCTTTTTTTTTATATTGCTTTTTATTTATTATTTCTAATAGGGTAAAGCTTTTTCAAAATAAGTTCAATTTACACATCCTCTCGACACTAGCAATCCTCATAATCTAATCTAATTTAATCTAATCTAATCTAATCGAACACAAGCGCAGCCAGTCCGAAGAAAGCATCCGGGAAGAACTTATGGTTAGATTACGCCTCAAGTTCTTTCTTGTCATTATTAATGATTGCAGTACTTTCGAGAACCCCCGAAATGTATTACACTCACTAAAGCGGCCCGGCCTACTGCGTTGCATTAACCGCAAGAGACAGATTCTATGAACGGAACCCACATTTCATGGAATCATCAGGGGAAGAAGAAGAAGTGAGGACATACCGTACCAACCACTTCGAGTTATTTATAGAATATGGTGTGTAGTGTGTGTAGGGGAATCGTTGGGAAAGGGATTGTTGTATTATATAGTAAATGACCTTGTGACATTATTTCACCACTACGGATTCATTCACTCAAGGGGTGTCAACCTCTCGGTGGCCTAGTCGCTAGAGCATCTGACTACCAACCCAAAGGTGTGAGTTCGAATCCCACCTGATTCCAAGCGTTTTTTGTTCATATTCAAAGTTCAATTATAGTCGAATAATTTCAAGGAGACCGGTCGGGAATCGAACCCGGAACCTTCCGCTTATGATGCGGGAGCCGTAGTCATTAAGACACGGGCCAGTCTATAATTCAAAAAATTCAAGAAATTCAAGAAATTTATAGCTGTAAATATTTCTTCAATGAATATTTACAGTTGACCTTAAAAATAAAAAAAAACAAGTTTAAATTGTTTTTTGAGTCATTATTTATCATATTGAAAAAACCCCGATACTCGGATTTTATATATTTTTCGTGAACATTTTAAATTAAAATGTTGTTTCCCAAAAAGCTCAAGAAACGATCTTGTTTTTGCAGATTCAGAAAAAAAATCAAAAGGTAGATGTAGTTCCTCTAAATAATGATGTAACTTAAATTAACGTTTCATAAATTAAGTATGATTTGATTGTGAATAATTTCACTGTAAAAAAATATTACTTTTCTTTTTAAATAATTGCCACTATTGGCATAATACAAAACTCCCGGATCCCGGGAAATCGTTAAATTCAACTTTCGATTCCCTGGAAATTTGAAAATCTCGAGAATCGTCACCCTCTAATTAAATCATAAAAATATTGTTTACATAATTTTGATTTATTTATTCTAATCGCATCGAATAGTGTTTTTTTTTGCTGTAAAATACACAGTTTTCCATGAAATGCAGTCGCAATAATATGAAATTCACTAAGCCAAAAAATAAAATTAGCGGAACAGCATTTTTCTTCACATTTGAAACTTGTTTTTTTTTCAACCAAAATAGTTATGATGTTTAGATAAGTCTGTTCTACAAATCATGTAGGTCTTTGGGTGGATTTAGCAAAGTTGTTATGATAATTTTTAAGCACTGATCATCTTTCCCCACATGGGTGGCCGTCTTACCCGGCGTATTTCATAAATGTACGATTTTTTTGATTTGCTGAAAAGTGTTTAAAATCGTTTTATTTATTTATTTATTTATTTATTTATTTATTTATTTTTAATTTATTTCATTTCTGTAATGGACTACTAGTAGAAAAAGACAAAGTTTAAGCCAAATAAAAAAAAATACGAAAAATAAACGCGGTCGAAATCGGCCGATTTCTTGAAGAATTAATGTGGAGTGAGTTTTAATTAAGTGCATCGTTTTCAAGTTATAAAAATTTCCATGTTTTATTTTTAAGGACATTAGTTAAAATTTGTAAAACCAAAAAAGGTAAGTTTTCTGCTCTATTAATTGAATAAAAAAATAATAATAATGTGAAATTAAGAATAACATTTGAAAGAGTCAAAGGTTTGACATTTTCAAATGTTGGGCTGAATCTTGAACTTCGAAATATCTTGTATTGAAAAGAGCTCCAACTTTTGAACCCCGGGGTTTAGAGAGTTGGTCCAGAAGACTTTTCAATGTCTCGGCGAGACATAGTGTACACCCTTGGACCAGCTTCCATACAAATTTGCCCATTCTCCTTTTCTTTTTTCATACTTTTCAAAACATTAAAACTTTGTTCAGTCTATTCTGGAATTTAAATTTGAAAACATTTTCAAATGGGGTAATTTTGGACTTCAAATAAAAAGAAATCAAAAAAAATTGTTTTGCAATCATTAGTTTCCAAAATATCCAAGAATTGACGATTTTTTTTCTACATACATCGTTTTAATTTTAAATTAAAAATAATGTTTCAGGAATCTTCGTCTTTTTAATATTTTTTTATATTTGAAGTCAATTTTGTTTTTTTGTCTTTCAACATTTTCTATTTTTTTTTAATAAATGAAAAAATAATTTTGGATTTTAGGACTTTTTTAAGTTCTAACTTTTTTAATTTTCCTCCCTATAACTCACTGCATTCTGAGCAAAAACCAAAATCCGGTCTTTTGAGTCTCCGCCAAGATTCAAGATTCTGATTTTTCACAGCTTTGGCTGAACAAATGTTGTCCGGATGTGTTCTAATCGGTCCAGTTTCGGGTCCTACAGTTTGGTATTGAAAATTGTAGTGAGCGGCCGTGGCTGACTGGTTACGGTGTTCGCTTTGAAAGCGAATGGTCCTGAGTTCGATTCCCATCTGCTCCCAACGAGAAAGTATAGGACATATAAATCTTGAAACTCTGAACATGAACGAAAAATCAAAGTCGCTCGAGTCGGGGTTCGATCCCCCGTCCTTTGGATTGGTAAGCAAAAAAAAAAAAATGCTGACCATTACACAGAAAATAATAATGTAAATTTGGAAGCTGTAATTTTGGAAGGTTGAATATTACCTCTTTTATGATGTAATTTTACCTCAATTTAGACTGAAAAAGTGACATTACACCAGAAAAGTGGTAAAATTACACATTTCCAGAGGTAAAATTACACCTTTTTTCTGACATAAAAGATGTACCCCTTCCCAGATGTAATATTACCATGATTTTTTTTTCTGTGTAGGCCATCGCGACTTGGTGAGTTATGACTGGAATTAGAAATACTGTTACTATCAACTATACACGCGCTGGGTCCTTGTCCATTTGACAAGATTTCGGAAGTTCTAAATAACGTTTGAATCCGATTGGTCCAAACGTTCTTCAGGGCGGGGCTTGTCGATAAAGCTGAAGTACCTCGCGCTCGGCTAGCCAGCGTAGAAATGGGTCACCGAAGCTCGGCAGAGCTAACACCTTCCAAATGCCTATGCGAGTTATTTGCATGTATAGAATGTAGATCTAAAAATACATGGAAACAACTCAATTTGTAAGAAGCGACCGCGTGGTCCCGTTTGGTTGGTTGCACACACACACACACACACAAATAAAAAGAAATCAAAAATGAACCACACAAGTAGTCGATTTCAGATTCAATTCTACTTGCTTTAATTTTGATTGCAATGTAAATTTAATTATAATACCAAACATTTAAATTAAACCTAAAATGTACAAGATAAATCTTAAATAAGCAGCATCTAGTTCAGAATCTCCCGCCATGAAGAGAATTAAAAAAGTGTCCATTTCGATGGGAAAACAAGACCCTCAGACGCTTTGTCAACTGGCACACGGATTGATGCGCAGAACTAACGAACCGGAACGCAAACTTCACGTTTAGACAAAATTGTGTCATTAGACTATTGCACAGGGGACCCACCATTTCCTAGTGTCAATGAGGTACCTTTCACTGTTTATTTTACAGTTTTAGCTATCTCATCGCAGCGTTGATCTGCATGCGGGCTAGTCAGCCGAGCTGAATGGAGGTTCTTTGTTTGATTTGAATGGTTGAAAAGTGAAAACGAGGAAAAAACGGCACATTGGCTGGGAAAGAACTTTCTGCGAACGGGTATGGAATGTTCTGTCGAAACCAGATCGTTCGATATCTGGTTTCGTGTTTGCTTCAGTTTTATTGCAAGTTATATTGCGATCTGAAAAACAATACATTTGATTGTAATCGATAGTTGAGACTATCTTCAGCGCAAATCAGCTACCATGAAGTTGAGGAATCTTTCCACGGATCTGTAAAGTTATGTAAAATCGAAAGCAAGCGACTTCTGCGTGATACACTCTGCATTGAGTTTACTCACTCAACCGTTAACCGATTCTTCCAATTCACGATTAAGTAAATCAGCCAACATTTGCATCGAATTGTCTCTTTGTTCAATATGCAAACCATCACCCCTGCACACACCTGTGTCTTGTTCGGCGATGGTGTCCTGGTTGAATGCAAAAGTGTATCCTCATTGCCGTGTCTGTAATCAAACGAGCTCCCTCAACCGCGAAAAACACGCCAACTACATCTTCTTCGAGTCGATTAGCCGATGTGTGAGAAGCGCGCCATCAATCGCTAGAAGCAAAGCATAACCACACACGATATTGCCCGCCATCACCATTCAGTAGTGGTAGTAGCTCAGGCTGAAATCCATCACGTTCGATTTCCTGTGGCCCAAAACATGGCTTATGCTGCTGCTTCCATGTCAAACACTGAACGACGGGCAGAAATTTGCATACCTTCGTCGTCATCATTGGCCCACGCGCGAGAATTTTCCACTTTCACTTACGGGGTATTACTTGAATGAGTTGGCTCTTTTGTTTTTCCTCTACAACTCTGTCATGGTGCTGTCGCGGATTCGCTTGAGTGAGTTTTATGCTGGTGCTGGTGGACATAATCGGAGGGAAAATTTGCATGGGGCAAGGTGGGGTGAATTTATTGAGTTTTTTCTTGTTGAAAATCTTCTGCCATTGCCATTGTCAATCAATTTTAAAAAGTTATATTTATGGAAAAAAAATCCCTCACCCCTTCGAGTATAATGACATTTTGTAATCAAACATGTAGAAAATTTACAGTTTTACAAAAACCTTGTACTACGTCTTGTTCAAAAACTTATGCTGAACGTTTTGTCACAAATAACTTTTGTAAACCTGGTTGATTAACCAACATTTAGAAAAATGAAAAATAAGTGCAAAAAAGTTTGTAATCCTTCCAAAATCAATTTAGAAAAAAATAGATTTGAAAATAAGGTTTATAATTTCGAAAATTTAAATAAATTTTATCTTAACTCAATTTTGCAAATTTTTAATTCAACTGGATGTCTAGTACTATCGAATTGCTGAACAAACATTTCGAAGTGGTCAGTTCAAAAACAATGAGTTCCACAAGTTTTTATTTTGTTTATGATTTCTTTTGGCACTTGGGACTTTGTGCGATAACATCAATTTCATATTTGTGTTATCCAGATTAATATGATATATTAACAACATTTAGTTTCATGTTTTCTAGAAATCTGTACAAGCCTCTAAAGCTAGATATTTTTTTTTTTTGAATGAAGAAGAATCTTAAAGCGTCATTGGTGTTATAAAAACCGACTTCTGATAATTAAAACAAAATCGATTAAAGTAAAAATATAACACCGATTTGATTTGAATAAAATCATAAACAATTTTATTGTTTTGTGTCTGTAATGCAATAAAAACATTAAAAAAAAACAAAGCCGACAGAAAATGCAAATTTACAGAATTATCATAAGAATTATGATGCCCAATTTTTTTTCGATTTTTGTTACTTTTTCGCGTTCAGAAGGTAAATTTGAGCAATTTTAGTTCTAGAAAAAACTTTACTTTTCTTGTTTTTTTTTTCATTTTTAGTATTTGTATTTGTAATTGCATTTGAGCAGTTCTCTACTCTTTAATTTTAATTTTTGTATTTTTTAATTCGGCTGAAACTTTGTTGGTGCCTTTGGTATGCCCAAAGAAGTCATTTTGCATCATTAGTTTGTCCATATAATTTTTCTTACAAATTTTGCAGCTGACCATACAAAAATGATATGTGAAATTACAAAAATCTGTATCTGTTGAAGGAATTTTTTGATCGATTTGGTGTCTTCGGCAAAGTTGTAGGTATGGATATGGACTACACTGAAAAAAAAAATATTTTCACTTTTTGTCACTTAAATCTGATTTGCAAAAAACACTATTTTTAAGTTTTTTTTAATTATTGATGTGTTTTAGAGGACATCAAATGCCAACTTTTCAGAAATTTCCAGGATGGGCAAAAAATCTGTGACCGAGTTATGATTTTTTGAATCAATACATTTTTTTCAAAAAATCGAAATATAGGTCGCAAAAATTTTTCAATTTCATTTTTCGATGTAAAATTGAATTACCGTAGTGAAATATTGATTAAGTGCACCGTTTTCAAGTTATCGCCATTTTTATGTTACTTCTTTCAAAATAAACGCAGTTATTGATTTTTTTTTTAAATAGAGCCCATGTTTGCCCACCTTTGAAAAAAATATTTTTGAAAAGCTAAGAAAATTCTCTATATTTTGCTTTTTTGGACTTTGTTGATACGACCCTTAGTTGCTGAGATATTGCCATGCAAAGGTTTTAAAACAAGAAAATTGATGTTTTCCAAGTCTCACCCAAACAACCCACCATTTTCTAATATCGATATCTCAGCAACTAATGGTCCGATTCACAATGTTATGATATGAAACATTCATGAAATTTTCCGATCTCTTTGAAAAAAATATTTTCAAAAATTTCAAACCAAGACTAACATTTCAAAAAGTCCAAACATTCAATATTACGCCCTTTTGAAATGTTAGTCTTGATTTAAAATTTTTGAAAATGTTTTTTTCGTAAAGATCGGAAATTTTACGAATGTTTCATATTGTAATATTGTGAATCGGACCATTAGTTGCTGAGATATCGACATTAGGAAATGATGGATTGTTTGGGTGAGACTTAAAAAACATCAATTTTCCTGTGTTTCAACCTTTGCATAGTAATATCTCTGCAACTACGGGTCGTATCAACAAAGTTCGAAAAAGCAAAATATAGAGAATTTTCTCAGCTTTTCAAAAATATTTTTTTCATAAGTGGGCAAACATGGGCACTATTTAAAAAAAAAAATAACTGCGACTATTTTGAAAAAAAAAAAAGTTGCATGAAAATGGCTTTAACTTGAAACGGTTCACTAAAGTACTTTTTGATTGCAAATTCAATTTTTCATCGAAAAATGAAATTGAAAAAATTTTGCGACCAATATTTCGATTTTTTGAAAAAAAAATTGTATTGATTCAAAAAATCATAACTCGGTCAAAGATTTTTTGCCTATCCTGGCATTTGATGTCCTCTAAAACATAGGGAAAATATACCCTTTCTAATCAAACACCTATCTTCGTCATATGGAGAGTTTGATCCTCGATTAAAGCTCCAAAAATACTATAAAGGCTATAAACTTACCAGCAACAGCACCGCCTCGAGTAAGCACGCAAATTTATAACACTTACTGGCCAAAAAGATCAAATTTAATGCACTTTTGATCATAATTTCTATTTTGCGAGACCATTTCTCATCATTTTGGTGGCACACACACCCACACGCAAGATCAGAGGTTAACTGCTCAACGAAAGTCGCCATCAATATCTTTTCACTTCGACGTCGTCGTGCTATCATGTCGCACCCGCCATTTTGACGTTTCGAGAAAAACGCGTTTTAATGTTTGACCTTGAATAATCAAAAACGAGAGCACGCAATGTAAACAATAACAATCACGTTTTGTTTGGCTCACCATTCTGTGCATTGTCCCAAAGTTTGGTTGAAGTTGGTTGCTGGAGTCCCGAGTTATAATTACAAATGTTTACGGTAGTCTAGCTTGTACGTGCGACAAACGCATCCTGACTTTCCTGGCCTGAAATCCCTTTGGCCTTTTGTCGCACTTACATCAATTTTCATGGAGTGACAAGATAGCACGACAAGATTGAAACTACTATCATATTTAAAGTGACAAAAATGCACGGAGTTTTTTCGGGTTTTGTTGAATATCTCAGGATTGAAATCGAATTTTGGGGATCTGTGAAGGTCAAAAGGTGAGGCATTGTGAGCTGCACAAAATGGCGTTCTTAACTCAATTTGGCCCAAAATGCACGTACGACAAGTTAGCACGATGGCGACGACTTGCGCTAATGATTTCAAAGCGCTTAAGATATAAAATTGCTTCCAACTACCGGCAACATGTTCTTTTGACCATTACTTAGTCACTCACTTGAAAAATAATCCCGAAAAATGTGAATAATTAGCAAGCACCAACAAAAAAACAAACGCACTAAGTCTTTTGACGTTTCAATACCGATTCTAATCGAAGGCTGAAGAAAACCGAGCGAGGAGTGAAGGCAAATAAAGAACAAAGGGTGGCCACCAACACCACCAACATGCTGGTGCAGCCAGGAAGGTGCTGTGTCCTATCCCTCTCCCAGACCAGATCAAAATCCATGATAAAGCTGTCAGACCAAATCTGTCAGACCAAGACTGTCAGACCAAAGAGCAAAAAGTAAACAATCTTGGTCTTCGACGTAGGTGCACACAAATCAAGAAAAGAAAATTTGAAAAAGAATTTTAATTTTCCAATTCAATTTCTGGTTTTGGGCTGCAAAATTTAATGTACGCCAGAAAATGTTAAAAGAGTGCGGCGTCCTGTACACCGACAATTAAATAAGCAGTTAGACGCTTTATTCTTTCACTTTAATTTTTGATCGCGTTTTCGGTTTACAGCTGAACAATCTTGAAATTATTTATGCGGATTTGTGATTCCTCTCGTTCAATCATTCCCTTGGGTGCAGCGCCTGTTGGAGTGAGCAAGTGCTGCCAGGAAACTTTCGCTATGAATGCTACTTTTCGTGAGTGTTCGCTTAAAATTTCATCAATTTTGGCAGCACTAAGCAGACCCAAAAGAGCAAAATTTTTATAATTGCTGTCTGATACAATTTTGTTGCAACATAAAAATCAAAACCATGATCTGGACCAAGCCACGTAGCCTAGTAGTAACGCTTCCGCCTCGTAAAAAGCAGATCAGGGTTCAAATTCCGGCTTGGACCAACCCAATCATCATCACAAGCTGTATCTTATCACGACATTTTAGGGAAGGCGACCTATGAAGTGTAAACATCATCCTTAACATGTTAACGTTGAGTTAAGACATAGTTGCGACCCCGATATACTCTTTATGGGTCATGGGATAAATTAATCTTTTTATGATCAGAACAATTTCCAAAACATTTAAAATTTCCTGGGAATCCCCGTGAATTTTGTCGGAAAATTCCCGTTCCCGGGTTTGTTGTGGGTTGTTATTTGGACGAAACAATGCCGCATAGCAAAAATATATGTTCAAGTCATGTGTTCATGGTTATCTTTCAAGTTACGACTTCTACGACATTGCATCTCTTGGAGCAACGCCCGAGCTGAAGCAAAAGTCTTACAATTTCAGCCAATGTTTACCACATTTTCCGGATGATGACGTATAAAACCCATACAACACACGTGGGAAATAACCGAACATCGTCTTCGTCACGTGTGACTTTTCTCCCTCTAGCAGTAAAACTCACCAGATGTGTCACCACGCTAAAAGTAACGGCCTTTTCACTTGTTTGCGCGCGCCTTCGCCCACCAGTCACGGTTGGGTGTTTCGAAAGCCAAAATGTTCACCTTTTGCAGCCTCCGGAAAACCCCTGAAGTTAGACTCTACTCTACTCAGCGGGTTGCATCTATTCAGGGGGTTTTCAAGCAAATCTATTTTTCTTTTCTCACAGCATTAAATCACACCCGGTCAGGTCGTTGACAGAGGTAGTCAAATTTAACGGCCAACACCTTCTTAATTGGCCCCGATGACAATTTGGGTTTAGGAGCGGGGGTCCACTCACCTAGTCACCTTGATTACACAAGCCGTAAACATAGTTAGGCGGGGGACGACCCCAAAAGTGATGTGACCAAGAAGAGTCACGTAAATCTAAAGAAATTGCAACACTCCTCAAATTTTGACCAGATTTCACGTGACCAAACCGGGCCGCGTGCAAATAATCTGTTTCGACACAAATTCACAGCTTTGGGACGACGGAAAGTTCGCGTGTGTCGGTTCGGGGTGTTACACACGTGGCCACTTGCAGGAAACACCAGTTGCGCTGAAAATGCGATTTCTAGGTGCGGCTTGATAAGCTCCATGGGAAAGTCAGCCAATCGGGCGGTGGTTTTCCGTTTGTAAACAAGCTGCCTGCCTGGTTAAGGATGGCACCTGAGGGTTGTGACTTCGTAATGGGGGAACAGTGCTTGAACTTAACGAGCTGGTTGCGTTTTGAAGTTTGACCGATTTATTCGGCGATAATCTGTTTTTAAACTATTGCATTAACATTAAGAGGTTTCTAATATCAAACAATACTAAATGCCAGAGATATTTAAAAAAACGCTTTTTTTAAATTAAAAAATGACTAATTTTTTGTTCAGGAATACAAAATGTTGAAGGAACGAAACTTAATTTTGAAATATGTTGCGAATTTTTATTGAAACAAACCAAAGTTGTATTTTAAACAATAACACTATACTTTTGGAGCAATCTATAAACAACATGGACACTTTTAGGAGGAGGATTGTCTTCGTACCGTAAAACATAGAAAAAAGACATAAACATAAAAAAAAATTAAAATTGTCCCCATGTCCCCAATTGGGGAAAGGGGGTGTCGAGAGTTTTTAAATAGAGTCCACGTGGATGGCCCAATTATTGTAAGCAAATTAAAATTTATCAAATAATTTTTACTTATTGGCTATTGTGTTCGGAATTTTGGTTCTAACATTTACACGTTATACAATTTATTGAATAAAGCGTACAGGTGTTTTGGTATCAGAAAATCGAAAATGATATGCCCTTTCAGGTAATTCCAGGTTGGTACGAAATTCCTACCAAATATCAATTTTATCTACACAAAACCCCCAAAACGGTATTATATCCTCTCCAAAATGTTTATTTACCAGTTCTATGGTAATATATTGACATTCAGATAAATTAAAAGTTTGCAAAATTAAGTTTAATTTAGTTTTATGAAGAATTTCCAGAGGTATATAAATTTTTATGCATAATAGTTAATAAACTTTATACTCAAACCAAATTATTTTTTTAATCAGTCAAGGATTGCTATTTGGAGTTGGGACACTGGATTTATGGTGAGTTGTCAACAAATAACTGCATTTATGTTAATTTTTTAAAAGGCGTACACATTTTTTTGATTTTTGTTCATCTTTTCATTAGCTTTTTGTGGCAAAATATTCGGCATGAATTGCTGAACGTAGTACTAGGTTTCTGTCAAACTTTAAATTATTTGCATGTGTTATGACGAAATGTGCATGGTGATGTCTGTGGTTTTTTTGAGGGGAAAGACAAAAAGTTGATTTTGGCCTACATTGGCCTTAGTAATTTTAGCAAATAAATGTAATACAAACAGTTTTTTTTTTTATTCAAAAAGAATCTTAATTTTAGGTTTTGTTCTAATTAAAATAAATATGGGTCATTCCAGGTCAACTGAGTACACTTTTGGACTCGACCTTCGCCGATTTGGACCAAACTTGGAGGGAACGTTCATCTTTCGATAGTTAACAGAAATCTCAAGTTTGGTGCTGATTGGACCATCCTTCTATTTTTGACACCGCCCTCTTTTTTGACGATTTTCTGAAAAACTTTTTTTTTCTTTTAATCATAACTTTGCAACAATTTAAGCAAAAGATTTTCTATAGGTTGCATTTTATAGAAAATTGTCCAAGAAATTCGATAAAAATATAATTTTAGCTCTTAATGCCCAGTTTTATTATATTTTAAGTTTCAAGTATTCAAATTCAGTTTTACCCATTTACTTATATTTTTATTTGTTTTATTTTATCACCATCGTGTTCCCCGGACAATTTTAAATAATAATCAATGAAGACCTCAAACTAAAATGAACTATTGGCGAGATACAGCGATTTTACTGAAAAAAGTTGCAAAGTTATGATTTAAAGAAAAAACAGTTTTTAAGAAAATCGTCAAAAAGAGGACGTTGGACTTTAAATCAAATTTGTACCTGCTTAAGAATAGTAAAAAAAGTTCATTATTTGTGACTCTTTGTGTTAATTTGAAGCTGCTTAAATATATTTAAATAATTATAAAATTTATGTTTGAAATGAAATTAATTTTTAAATGTTTGAAAAAATGATTTCTAATAAAATATAGAAAATCTCTTTTGGATTCTGAAAACATATATTGGCAATTTCGAGGTTTTTTTATCCTAAAAACAAATCGTTAAAAGTATTGTTTTGCTTTAATTTCTTTTGATTTTTCTGCATTTTTTTTTTTGTTATTTGTAAAATCCGCCCTGGTTTATGTTATTTAATGAGTTTAAATGAGTATCATGATTTCTTGTAGGGCTTTATGCCATCCTGATTTAAGATGTTTTTTGTGAACACTAATTTGTTTTTATACTTCATACTAACGTTCGTTTTCTATGAAATTTGTTTAGATTCATTGCTGAAGTTGTAGGTATTAAAAAGGAATATTCAGAAAAAAATGTATACAAAAAAAATGATTTTGTCTAGTTTAAAATTTACATTTTTTTTACAGAAAAAACTACTCAAAATCCATACTTAATAATTTTTGTTTTTTTTTAGTTTTAGGAAAGAAACGCCACAAAAAAGTAAGGGCCAAATTTTGCGCCGTGGTGTTTTTTGAAAAAAAAAAAATAGAAATGCCACCAAAAAAAACACTGAAATTTGAATTTGTAATCGAAAAGTACTTCACAGAAATTAAGAAAATAAAAAAAATGGAGTCACTTAAAATTTGATTTTTATTAAAAATTTGCAGTGTTTTTTCGATTTTATAAAATAATGCTCATGGGTAACCATTTACAAAAATATGTTTTGTTTGCTGCAATTTTCAATGTTTAAACACATAATATATGTGATATTTTGAGAACCTTTTCGAAAAAAAGTTTCACTTTTTTAATCACGACTAACATTTTAAAAGGGCGTAATAAACTTCAAAGAAAACACGGATTTCAGGAAATTTAAATCTTGTTAAAAATTATAATTTACGATAAAGAATTGATTGGCAGAAAAAGTCCACCAAACTTTTTTTCCTGGAAAAGTCCTCATCAGTACCTTCAATTTTTCCGAAGACACCAAATCCATCAAAAAACTTCTTTAAAAGATACAAACTTTGTTTGGGTGAACCAATGTCAAAAATGGCATCTTTTCTCATATATAATAGGATAGGTCCACAATCAGTTCGAGAAAATTAAAAAAAAAATACAAAAAAACAGTAGGCAGAATCAGCAGAATTCGTAACGAATTGCTCTACTTAGTTGTCCTGTTATTCTCGAACTGCATTTTTTTGGCTTAAAATTTGCCAAAAATAACAGAATCTTTTAATCCCATTCTATTTTTCGGAATTGCAATAATGTTGTATGAAACTCTATTCAAATTTCGATTTTCTCAAAATTACTGCATTTTTGTTCTACTCGGGCTAAAAAATCCTCATTTTGCAACTTGTTGCATAAACTTGTTGTTTTAATCGTTCGATATTTTGACTTTCTCTCTGATTCTTTAAGTTGTTTTCTTTTTTCTTGGATGTCATTTTGTCATTGTCTTGACTTGTAAACAGTGTTGAGTTTCAATCAAACCGTGTTACTACTATTAGTTTTATTTATAAGGGATAAAATGGTAATTACCAAAAAATTATTTTAATCAGTAACATTAAAAAGACGGACAGCAAATCTAACATCATCATAATATCAGAAATTAAATTATTCTACCAATTCCTACTCCCTATCCCAACACCAAAGTCCCAATTCGCAATCGATTAGTCCGCCCAAGCTCGACAACGCAAGCAAAACGTGTGTCCTCCAGCCATGTTTACATGTGACAATCGCATCCTCGGAACGTTACATGAACTACCATCAATCGGGGAGTCCCCGTGCGAAAATCGATAGTTTGGTTAATTCCTAAACTCGGTTGAAACGTGCTCCACGTTGCCTCTGACTGATCCTATTAGCTGGTCCTGTCCAGCTCGTCCAGCCCACTAGAATCGAACCTTCAACAGGCAGAATCAGTCTCGTTCGGACGGTTGAGAAGAGCTTCCTTGAATCCATCACAGTGCAACAGTTGACTTTTGCGGGTTACCCGGAGTGGAACCGGTGGTCAATGGTCTCCAAAGTGGCGGGTTGTTCCGTAATTAAAGTGGTCAGTTAGTGGAAAGTTAAGTTGAAGTGAGGATCGTCAATGTTACCATTGGGAACTGTGTTGATTGCACGGAGATAAATCTTAACGTCGTTATCGCAATGTTTTCTTCACGATTCTTCAAATTATTAAATCAGATTTTCTCTCCGTGCCCCCAACCAAATCATCAGTCCAATGTGTGTCTAATGTGGTCAATCTCTCCTCTCCGAAACCCCCATCCACAGGAATATGGCCTACAATGGACTGTCCCAGCACGTGGACTTTGTCCGGCTGCCCAACCCGGGCGAGCGGTTCGAGCTGCTGGACCTGATTGGCGAGGGCACCTACGGCGAGGTGTACAGCGCCAAGGACAAGCACAACGGCCGCAAGTTTGCCGTCAAGGTGAGTGTTTTCAACTGGGATTGAGATAAGTAGCTGACAAGGTGGATGACACTAGAGACGGATTTGATTAAAACGGGGTTTCGATAGTGGAGAAATCGAACAACGTTTTTCAATTTAAGTTGGAAAGTGGTTAGAGATTGACAATTCGAGTGGGACCTGTAACATATCATACTGGTTGTATGTAAACGATACCGTTTCAATTTTACTGCTATAAATCGTCGATGAATAATGTTCCAAATGAATGTGGAAATCGGAAAAGCAGAGTCATTCATCTTGTGATTTTTTATGAAACCTTGAAATGACTCAAAAGTCAATAATTATTTTTAAAATAATGTTCTTAAAACAAGAAGAGTCTTAGTGTTTATACCAAATACACAAACGATACAATGTATCCAAAATCGCTCAACATTCCCACGATTCACTGCAATCGAAATGGACATGGTTTCCTCCCCCTTTTGTTGGTTGGATCGCCAAGACTTGTAGGGCTTCAGGGCACACGTGATAGGAATTTGTGTCCAACTTCAACATCGACCAGCCTGGACACGTTGATGAACACACAGAAAACAGGCAGGGAAAATTGGCAGCTCGGCAAATCGGAAATCATGAAACATCATTTCCAACGTAGTAATGTTTAAGGTATTTTTAAACCAGCTGTTTTTCGCTACCATACAAGCAGATTATTTTAATTTGCGTTGAAGCAGAAAGCGTTGCGAAACAAAATTAGAATCCCCCAACCAAACGCCACTTTGAAGTACCCTTTGTATGATGATCGGACCCAACTCAGGTAGGGTTAAAAAAAAAAACCCACCCGCAATCCGACATGATGTAGGAATGAAGCGTTTGGCATGAGTTGAAAAAAAAATGAAACAGTTTAAACTGTGCTCCTCCCACAACACACTCAACAAAACAAACGACTTCTGGAATTGTTTCAGCTTGTTATCTTTTTATGGACCAACAGCAACTGTCGGTGTCTGCCGTCTTTTTTATATAATTACAATTAAATAATTTGCACCTAACAATTGGTTTACGATGGCGGAGGCGAGCTATTTTTCCGGCATTTTATCTATCTCTGCAATGGACAAACAACGCAGCAGAACAGACCAAGATTTGCACGCACTCGAGGTTGCGTACGCAAATGAAGAGAGATATTTAAATGATTCAACCCTTCTTGGATGGCTGGAGTGTGCCTAAAGAAAGACGCAGCAGATGGTGTTTCCCACACGTATTAAATTGCAGCTATTGAAATATATTTGCAGCTCTAATTCTTGGTCTGGTCATTGTATTTGTATTCGAGTCGCAATTGATTGAGTTATTTTAATTTCAGAGGCCGTTTCGAGCTAAAGTTGATCAAATTTAATTCAATACATAGATATTTTTTCAAGGGAAACAATTTTAAAAATAATAATTAAACAAAATCAGTGTTTGAATTTTGAGAACCATTTTGCGATATTTCAAGATTTCATTTTTTTGAGTGTTTCCCTTCTCTTTGTAACTAAAAACTATGATGAGATAAAAAATTGCACTCTTTTATTTTGAAAAACTATTACTGTCACCTATTTCATAAAACACTAATGAAAATGCTGTTTTCCCAAAATAGTCCATGGAGCTTGAGTGGCTTACCCCAGTACATGTTTTAAAAATCTATTTTGAGACACCCCTTACCAATTGGAAAATATTTCACAAATAAATTCATAACCTGCCAATTTTACCTCGGATTAAGGTATTACTCTGTATCCTACTGTATCCTATTACTCAAGCTTTTTTCTAGAAAATATTTTTCTGATAATGTGGTAAGTTTCAAAGTATAGCTCCAAAAAAAATCATAAAAAAATCAAATTATGTAAATTCGAGTATATACCGTAAATACTCGAATTTATATAATTTGCAATATGAAACGAAGCTAAAATTGGCATGCTTCTTCACTATTCTAGCTTTTTTATTTTTTCAAAAATACAGTAGAATTTTCACAAAATACAGTTCTCTATTATCCGAAATTCCGATTATCAAAAGTTACGATTATCCGAAGTTCGAGTATCCGAAGGTGGGAATCGAATCATGACAAAAAAAAAACAAATTGTTTCGTATTATTATTTTTTTTACATACAATTCTAGTTCTGCGACCCCATTTTGTCAGTTTTGAATAGTTGATTGCCTATTAAATTACAAAATGTATTTTTTTCAACATTTGATCACCGCCATTATCAATTTCAAAATTATAAATCACTGTAGCGCAGTTTAGAGGTGAAGCTCGACAATTAAAAATAAGACAACTTAAAAAAAATCGTGATTCGATTATCCAAAGTGAAATTTTTCCGAGGTCTTCGGATAATCGAGTGTGGACTGTACCGTATTTTTCGAAAATACTAAAATTATCAGAATTTGCAACATGGGTTATAAAACGAAGAGAATTTGGTATGCTCTTTCACTGTTTTAGAGTTTTTTGGATGAAATACAAAATTTTTCACAAAATAACGTTTTGTTTAAGGTACTAAACATTTTTTAATTTGTAATATTAGTATCAATCGATATGAAATTTTGCATGCATTTTCACTGTTTTAGGCTTTTTTGAATGAAATACTATAATTTTTTAAAAATACCTTATTTTTTGAAAATACTATGATATTTATATTTTGTAATATGGGTATCAAACGAAGTGAAATTTAGTATGATTATTCACTTTTATCTGAGTTTTTTTTTTTTGTTAAATACTAACATTTTTACAAAATTCCGTATTTTGTCGAAATTAACCAAATTTCATAAATTGAAAATCTTAGTCTTTCATAAAAAATACTCTTAAGCAGTGAAAATGCATGCACAATTTCAAATTTTTTGATACCCATATTACAAATTAAGAAATGTTAAGTACATTCAAAAACAAAAGTTATTTTGTGAAAAATTTAAGAACAAAACATAAAAATCTATTAAAAGCAAAAGAAGGAATCAAATTTGGCTTTATTGATACCCATTTAGCAAATTATGAAAATTTGAGTACTTTCGAAAAGAAAAACGGTATTTCGTGCAAATTTTAGTATTCCATTAAAAAAAAACTTTAAAAAAGGGAAAATGCATGCCAAATTCCAAAAAGATTGAAACCCATATTGCAAATTCTGCATATTTGAATTCTTAAAAAAAACTAATTTTTGAGAAAATTTGAGTTTTTTCAGAAAATACGGTATTTTGCGAGAATTTAGCATTTCATTCAAAAAAAAAAATTAAACCTTGAAAATGCAAACAAAATTTCGCTACATTTCATACCCATATTGTAATTTATGAAAATTTTAGTATTTTTGAATAAATACAAAAAAAAATTTACATAATATTGATGGAATAAGTCAATTTAAAAGCGATTTAAAAAAATGAGTTATCGTCCGTTATAGTATATATTTTCACACACTTAATTTTCACATTTTTGCAAAATGTCAAAAAAGGAACGTTTTGATTGCCGAATTCATTTAACCTCAAAAATTAATGCAATATTTTGTAAAATCTTTCTAATTTTTTTTTTAAGTTATGCCCTTTGTGGGAGTTTCTAAAAATCCTATAAAAATAAAAAAAATTACCAGTGGGTAATTCTCCGCCAGCTCACACAGCAGTTGCTCCGATCCCTCTTCGATTTGTGTGAAACTTTTTTTTGTAAAATCGCGATTACTCGTGATTTTAATAAGCAAACACTCTAAAAAATAACCCTGCAAAGTTAGTAAGAACACGAAATTTTGAAATGAAAAAAAATATTCTAACAGCAATTCCCCACGAAAACAGCATGATTCGAAAAAAAAAGTTCTCCGATCGGGCTCAAAATTTTTCTGGGGGATCCTTGACCGAAATAATAAGACCCGTATTTTTTTGTTTGGCCATTAGGGTGACCTACGCCGTGTTAGGGTGG
Organism: Culex quinquefasciatus; assembly: GCF_015732765.1. Classification (NCBI taxonomy): domain Eukaryota; kingdom Metazoa; phylum Arthropoda; class Insecta; order Diptera; family Culicidae; genus Culex; species Culex quinquefasciatus. Next base: position 55,956,681 of record NC_051862.1, on the reverse strand, counting down.
TTCAGAAAATGGCAATTTTCGTCGATTTTCGCAAAAACCACTTTTTTCAAAAAATCATATCTCCGCGCCATTTCATCCGATTTAAGCTGTCCTAGACGCAAAAGAAAGATGATTAGTTTGGCTATTTGAGAAAAATAGTAAGAAGTTTCAAAAATCTAGCTTAACATTTGAAGAGGTCGCATGAAATATAAAAATGCTGTTTTGAAGGTCTCGAGACCAAAGAGCCTATGTCTGAAAATATTTTTATCGGATTCCTCGGAAAATTTCACATAACATATCCAAAAATAGTGAAGTTATGTCATCGATACTCTGAGATACGATTTTTTGAAAATAAAAACTGGATTTTTCGAAGCGCCACGCGCAAAAATGGGAAAATGACGGAAACGGGAAAAAATGAACTTGTTTCACTAAAACTGCGATAACTTTAAAATTTCAGCGATGACCTATACATGTTAGGGTACCAAAATTTTCGTAATTAAAAGACGCAACTTTACTCGCTTTTTTAAAAACTCGAAAACAGGAAAAATAAACTTTCTTAGTGAATTCCATTCAACCCTCATTTTTTGATTACCGATATATGAAAATAACGGCCCAATTTTCATTGTAAATTTTGCTTAATTTTTATTCTTTCTTCAACAAAAATTACATGCTTCGAAATTTTCTTGATGAGAAAATAATTTTATGAAAGCGTTAAATACACTATTTTTTTTCTTGTTTTTTTTTGCAAAATTAAAAAAAAAAACCTTTGAAAAATTCACAAATTTTCTTTTTTTTTTTTAATTATTAAGCCAACACATTTTGCCTTTTCTGGAATTTTCTTAAAATTCTTAAAAATCTTAAAATAATGGACCACAGTTTTGAGAGACCATTTTTGTAGGGACAGCTGCCAAGTTTGTATGGAAAAACAAATTGAATATGACAAACTTAGCTTATGAAAAATGGCTCCATTAGGCATACAGGAGACACCCAAAATGTCTTAGTTTGGCAATATTGGAATAAGAAGACAACAGCTTCTTTGTTTGCTGTGTACCCTTTATGTTCTGAGTACTAAAGCGCAATTCTTTTTTGTTTCTCAAAATTCCCATTCCAGATCCTCGAGAGCATCGCCGACAACATCGAGGAAATCGAGGAGGAGTACCTCGTCCTGCGCGATCTCTCCAAGCACCCCAACATCCCAGACTTTGCCGGCCTCTTCCTGAAACGGGGCCTCACCGTCGAAGATGACCAGCTGTGGTTCGTGCTGGAGGTAAGTGACCGGCCCTCATCAATCCATAGGTTCCAATTTGGTAACAACACACTGCGTAACGCCACCACCGAGTCCGAGTCCACGTCTGTCCGTCTGTAGATCTGATCTGATTTGTGATGCTCTCGGAAGTGCAGACTTGTGAAAGGTCCCGCCCCAAGGGGTCTTCTCCACGGTTGTCCAACCAATCAGGTTACGTTACGATTACACCGCGTGGGGTCCGTCGCGAAAGTCGCCTCTTTAGACCTTTGCAACTGAATATGCATCAATTGACCGTGAACTTGGCGCGCGAGCCACTTGGGGTTGTACGACGAGACTAATTAAGTTGGATGGAGAAAAGTTCGCCGGGAAGCTTTATCAATATCGCGCACCAAATTTCGCTCCACGCGCTTAGGTGGCGGCCTCTAATTAAGAGAGATAGCTCAACTTTGGACGTCGCCGGATGAAGTTGGTTGCATTACGGTCGAGCCTTACGACTCTATCATCAGCTGCTTCCGTCATCGATGTTGATTGGCTATCGAAGCGTATGCAATACGGCGTTAAATGCAGTAGAGTTTGTTTTTAAATTGGCTCTATCTGGTATCGATTTTTGAAGGCTTGATTTGATACTGAGTTAACTTAAACCAATATGAATTTGATCAGAAATCAAAGATTTACCTCAACCTCAACCAGTTAAAAAAAAACGCCTCAAAGTATGCAACTCTTTAACAGATACACAACGCTCGTCTTCAAAACTCCTAAATGTACGCATCCAAAAATTTCTCTCAACTGAATATTTATAAATTCAATCCAAACGTGGATTTAGGGTAAAAGATATCAAATTACAAGGTGTAATTCGGACGTGAAAATCTTTTACTTGGCATACACTTGATCTGGATCTCTCCAAGCTTTGCGTTTATTAGTTGTGAAAATCTTTCTCCGTAAAAAAATGCGCAAAGATATTAAACGCGCGATAAACGCATTGGATGAATGCGAAAATAATTAGTGCATCTTTTACAAAAGGGGAGAGAGGTGAGCGCGGGTGTCAATCATGCTAATGAATATTGCATCGAGGTAGCAAATCTCTCTCTCGCACCTTCTGCGGGATTCCCTCAACGCTTAACTCTGTGTGCGTCACTTGGTGGGCGCCGATATCACTTGTTTACTTCCAAGTTTCGGAAATTTAAACGAAAATTCATGAGTTTAACGAAGCGTCTCTTTGGACCGCCAACTGAGTATCGGTCACTAGGGATGTTCAAAGGTGAGGTAGTTTGATAAATGATGGTTCATGTTGGCAATTTTAGATATTTTGTCAACAGTGTTGATCATTCTATAAATTACTGTTTTTTTTTTAAATTATTCTGTCTTAGTAAAATTTGTAACCACAATCAGACAAGTTTTGGATACTTTTATTTATTTATATATTTTTTAAAACATTTATAATTTAATGTTACTAATTATACAGTTAAGTCTAATTTGAATGGCTGATTACCTTAACAATTACCAAATGCAATAGGCAATATTTCATAAACACAATTCTGGCTGCCATCTAGGATTTCAAAGTTCTAAACCACTTTAGAGAAGATTACTGCCATTCTAGTCATAATTGTTTCATATAATTTTTTTATGGTTGAGACTTTTAATCGTTTTTTCCTTCACGGTTATTAACTTTCCGAAGCATTGTATCTTGGTTACCTGACCCATGTTAGAAACACGGAAATCGATCACAAATTTTAAATTTCTCGGTACCATTTTTTGAAAATAACAATTATTCGTAGAACGGAAGTTTGGAAGTCATACTTAAGCTCGACAATCTATAATAAAACAAAAAAAATGTAGTTCGATTATTCGAAGTGAAATTTTGTTTTTTTTTTTAATTTAAATTACTTGAAAGATCTTCTTCTTATAAACATTTCGATTTAAATTGTCTATTGTGCTGAAGCCAAATCAAAAATAATTTCATTGAAAATGTTACGAAAACTACTTTTCAAAAAACTTTGGATACTTCTGTACTATCTCAGAATAATCTCAAGACATTCCGAAAGAATCTTAACCCTCTACAACCCAACCCCGCCTTTAGACGGGCTTCGATTTAAAAAAATCGCCAAAAATCAATTTTCAACCAATTTAGGATCTTTAAAATGCATTGGAAAGAAGAACTCTTAAAATTGTAGAAAATATATGGGTTGGATGATTTACTTGTTTTACGTGACTTTGCCAATGTCTAAAAAAAATATTTTTTTTTTTCATTCAACTTTGGCTGTGTTTTTAACTAACATTTTAATGGTGCCATTTTATAGCAGAAAATGTGAAAACAAGCAAAAAAATTGAAAAAGTGACTGTAAAAACATAAAAAAATTAGATTTCCAAAAAAAAAAATTGGCAGTAGAGGGTTAATTTTCATATTTTGTTTCAAAAAACTGCAACCAATCAAAGTAATTCTGGTTTTTTTTGGTTTAAATTGATTTTACCGATTTGTAATCAAATTTTTTTTTTTCAAACCTAATATTTTTTGCCCTCTGTGAAAAGTTTTGAAGAGTGGAGACGAGCAAACTTAAAAAAATGCATTTGTGTCATTTTAAAACGTTACCGCAAATCCACTTTTTCTACTTTTTTTTTTATCTGGATCAAACTTTGTTCATGTATTTCTTTTGTCAAAAGAAGCCAAATGTCGCAAATTTGTTTTATCCATAAGAGTTATACAATTTTGCGGGCTGGTCATACACAATGTCTAATCTGTGTCTCCACAAGAAATTTTCTGATCTATTTAGTGGTTATGGCAAAATTATGACTATTATTTATATGCGTCCCACACGGAAAATATCCGATTCATAAATTTACTACTTATCACTTTTTTATTTTTCTTTTATTTTGCGCTAAAGTTTGGGATCGAAAATAATCGAGTACCGAAGCAATTTTTTTTTGAAAAATGAGTTGTTTCAAAATATTAGAAATATGGTTTTACAGAATTTTACAGGAAGCTGATGAAAAAAACAAATTTGAAATCGAAAATGTGAGTTATGAATTATAACAAATACGTTACACAAAAACAAAATCGAAGGCCTTAGAAAATTTCCAACAATTTCCTTTTTGGTCTTTGTTTATCCGACTGGTGATTGCTGAGATACAGCCTCTTGAAGTTGAAATTTTATGATGAAAAAAAAAACAAAACAAACATTTTTTCTCAGTGTCTTCTAATCAGTTCTAAATTTTAAATTATACAAAAAAGGCTGTTTGTTTACACTTGTTCTTTGACCAATTTACAATATTTTACTAGAAATGACGATTACTTGGGAACTTTTCAATACATACTTTTTTTTAATTTAAATCAAGCACAACATTAAATAAATTACATACATTTAAAAAAAAAATATTTTGCACATTTTCAAAAGTTAGGCTAAGTTTTCAAATTTGCATTATTCAAAGTTTTTGTCTCCTATCCTTCCTGGTCCTCAAATGCAAAAAATGCAAAAAGGCTTTAAGTAGATTTTTAATTAAAAATCTTATAATAAACGTTACACAGTGTATTCTTCAAATTCTAGATAGTTTACAATCTATTGCTTGAGTTTTGATTGACATAAACAACCAATCTACGCAATTTTTTTTCTATAAGAAAAGTTGTTTTATTAATCTTCGTTCTCAAAATTTGTTCAATCAAAAATAAAATATTTAGTATCACAAAATATGTAAGACTTTATAACAATGCTGCTACTATTTATTTTCTTTAAAATATCTGTGAATCCAAAAAAACAACATCTGTTTTTCTTCGTGTGATCTCTTGTCTAAATTAAACAACTTTCCGCATATGGTCTAATTTGACTGGAAATTGAAAAGTTAACCTCAAAAGTATATTTTACCATCGTAGTAAAAAGTAAGTTTTTAGATAATTGTAAAAAAAATCTCTTGATAATTGTAATCTGGTATACAGTTTGCAGGAGTGTGTCCTTGTTAAGGTACAAATTATAGAAATTACACATTATTTTTAAGGTTTCATAGCAATTACAGCTTTTGTCTTCTTATTCCAAAATGGTCGAACTTACGAACAACAATCTTATTGTAAAAATAGACAAACATTGTTGTAAATAAATTTAAAGACAATACTTGAGATTAATCATTCACTTTAGGAAAGTTCCCGTTTTTTTTTTGAAGATTCCAAAATGTGTGTATAAGATTATTTCTGAACTGCTTTTTTTAAAAAAGGTTCAATAAACCAAATTTCCAGTTTTTGCCTTTTGGGTGTTTTTGAAACCGCCTTGGGTTAGGGGTATTAAAAACACCCAAAAAGCAAAACTGAAAATTTGGTTTATTGGACCTTATCTAAGAAAATAAATATGCAGCTCATCAGTATGGGAAACCTACTTAACCGAAGTGTCAAGCTCATATATGAGCAGTTCGCTAGGATTTCGGTCATTCGATTTTTTTGTATTTTTTAATCCGACTGAAACTTTTTTGGTGCCTTCGGTATGCCCAAAGAAGCCATTTTGCATCATTAGTTTGTCCATATAATTTTCCATACAAATTTTTCAGCTGTCCATACAAAAATGATGTATGAAAATTCAAAAATCTGTATCTTTTGAAGGAATTTTTTGATCGATTTGGTGTCTTCGACAAAGTTGTAGGTATGAATACGAACTACACTGGAAAAAAATGATACACAGTAAAAAAAATTGGTGATTTTTTATTTAACTTTTTATCACCAAAACTTGATTTGCAAAAAAACACAATTTTTATTTTTTTTTTGTTTCTTGATATGTTTTAGAGGACATAAAATGCCAACTTTTCAGAAATTTCAAGGTTGTGCAAAAAATCATTGAGCGAGTTATGAATGTTTGAATCAATACTTTTTTTTTTTCAAAATATCGAAATATTGGTCTCAAAAATTTTTCAACTTAATTTTTCGATTTAAAATCAAATTTGCAATCAAAAAGTACTTTAGTGAAATTTTGATAAAGTGCACCGTTTTCAAGTTAAATCCATATTTAGGTGACTTTTTTGAAAATAGTCACAGTTTTTCATTTTTTTAAAATTAGTGCACATGTTTGCACACTTTTAGAAAAATATTTTTGAAAAGCTGAAAAAATTCTCTATATTTTGCTTCTTCGGACTTTATTGATACGACCTTTAGTTGCTGAGATATTGCAATGCAAAGGTTTAAAAATAGGAAAATTGATGTTTTCTAAGTCCCACCCAAACAACCCACCATTTTTCAATTTCGATACCTCAGCAACTAATGGTCCGATTTTCAATGTTAAAACATGAAACATTTGTGAAATTTTCCAATCTTTTCAAAAACAATATTTTCAAAATTTTTAAATCAAGACTAACATTTCAAAAGGGCCAAACATTCCATATTACGCCCTTTAAAAATGTTAGTCTTGATTTAAAAAAATTCAAAATATTTTTTTCGAAAAGATCGAAAAATTTCACGAATGTTTCATGTTTTAACATTGTAAATTGGACCATTTGTTGCTGAGATATCGACATTGAAAAATTGTGGGTTGTTTGGGTGAGACTTAGAAAACATTAATTTTCCTGTTTTTAAACCTTTGCATTGCAATATCTCAGGTCGTATCAACAAAGTCCGAAGAAGTAAAATATAGAGAATTTTCTCAGCTTTTCAAAAATATTTTTTTTCAAAGTGTGCACTAATTTTAATAAATGAAAAACTGCGCTGTTTTTTCAAAAAAGTCACCTTAACATGGATTTAATTTGAAAACGGTGCACTTAATCAAAATTTCATTAAAGTACTTTTTGATTGCAAATTTGATTTTACATCGAAAAATGAAGTTGAAAAATTTTTGCGACCAATATTTCGATTTTTTGAAAAAATCAGTATTGATTCAAAAATTCATAACTCGTTAAATGATTTTTTGCAAAACCTGGAAATTTCTGAAAAGTTGGCATTTTATGTCCTCTAAAACATATCAAAAAAAAAATAAAAATAGAGTTTTTTTGCAAATCAAGTTTTAGTGATAAAAAGTTAAATAAAAAATCACCAATTTTTTTGACTGTGTATCATTTTTTTCCAGTGTAGTCCGTATCCATACCTAAAACTTTGCCGAAGATACCAAATTGATCAGAAAATTCACTCAAAAGTTTCAGCTGTTTGAATATTTACATACCATTTTTGTATGGACAGCTGCCAAAATTGTATGGAGACTTGTATGGGTGAACCAATGACACGAAAAAAACGAAACTATTGGCACTACGCCCCCCGGGGCATGGCCTTCCTCTAACGTGGGATTTCTGCTCCAGCGCCTCTGACGAGACAGGAGAAACCGGGACCGACGTTTTACTTCACCATCCGATAGAAGCTCAGTGGATCCAATGACACAAAATAGCTTATTTGGTCATAGGTAAGGCCCCCACAAAGTTTGAGCCAAATAAAAAAATACAAATAAAATCCATTTCCGGTTTTTTGTAGAGAATTGCTCCTGTGTATATTTTTGCAAGCTTCAAAAAGCGTTATGTAGATCTAAACAAAACCTACAAATTGCTTTTAAAAGATTGCAAAAATGTTGCATCGTTCAGAGGAATCGACATATTACACGGAGAAAAAAGAGTTTCCAAAAACGTGAACAGCGTTCATGAAAATGGGAACCACGAACAAAAAGTTCAAATGCCATGGTACGTTTTTCAAAATCGTACCATGGGATTTGAACACTTTGATCGTGGTTCCCAATTTCATGAACGCTTGTTCACGATTTTGGGAACTCTTTTTTCTTCGTGTAGAAAAACGTAACGCACCGCTGTACTCCTTACAACAAGTGGATTCAAAAGAACCTTTCGAAAGACACCAAAACACCAAAAAATCCTAAAATTGATTCATTTGACTTTCTCAAAATTTTACCTTTTACCAGAATTTAAGAAAAAAATTAAATGACACATGAGTAATTTGAATCAAGTTCCAAAAAAAAAACGGAATACAAACGTATTTCTAGGCGAAGTTATTTTGAGTTGTTTTCAAAACATAACATCAGCCTACAGAATTAGATCTCATTGTTAAGATATTGACATAAAGACCGTAAATTGTCGTGCTTGTGCTTATTACAAAAGGTTTAAAACTACGCGATAAGATAGTATCTCTTCCCTGACAGATCCATATCTCTCTTGAGCACCCCTTACCCAACTCACCTTGCATCATCCCTATACGCTGGCTGCTGGTCTCTACTCCGCGGTCACTCTCTCACTCACCTTAAGGTGCAGCTGCCTGACACCGTCAATCTCTTTTCTCCTGAGAGCAAACGCCGACACTATCGGCGTGTTGATGAAAATGCGCCCACGCAACAAGGGAAAAACACGTCACAACGTTGTGTTTTCATTCGGCGAGAGAGCCTCTTTCTCCACCTCTTCCAAATTTCGCGGAGGTCGTCACGATCAGCGTTGGGAGTTGATCGCCGCGGCGGCATCGAGATAATTTGAGACCTCCACGGGCGGCTACTTCAGTTGATTCCACTACGCCGGAGGACACGGAAGTTACTCGGCTCAACTTACGCGAGTATCACCACTCTTAAGCTTAAAAACTTCTTCAACAGAAGAAAACGTCGTCACCGTCGACCTAGCTATTGCTCCGCGTGGCAATAGTTTTATCTAGTGTCGTACTCGTGGCGGCCGCAATTCGCGAATTCTGATCTGGCACAGTTTGACAATGCAATACCGCGTGTCGTGTATCGTGATTGTCGCGCTCGAAACCCCGGCATGTCGCTTCGTGTGGCGAACGACGTCCCGGTTCGAGGTCGGACTGGAGGGAGCCGCAACCGCAACCTGCCAGCAGAACCGGAAAGAAGATGAAGATCCAGAAGTTGGGGTGGCAGCGTTGCCAGAACCTCAGCGAGCCATTGCTGATCAAAAGCAAATCAACGAGGACAAAGACCTGGTAGGTCTTGGAGTGATTAATCCCCCCAACAGTTCAAAGAAACAACGACATCACCAGCAGTGGTACCACTCCAGTGGGACGTCCGAGTCCGCGGTGTTCTGTACCTACGCGGAATTTCCGCGAAAGGGTGGAGTTCACGTGCGTAGCGTGCAAGTCACGTGGATTTACCGGACGAAAAAGGTGGAAACGGGGGCGACCCTGACTAGTATTTACATTTTTACATACGTGCACATCAAGGTGAGCACGGAAAAGTGCCTGCTGGAGGGCGAAAGGACTAAAGTGGACAGTGAATTGGCAGGAAGAGGCCTTGAAGGGCTGCTAGAACTGAAGCAGGTATTATGGGCGATGTTCGGAAGAATGTTGAGTGCAAGATTGTTGTTGTTATCGTTGCTAATGAAGGGTGCTGCTATGTAAATTCGCTTCTAGTGCTACTGTTTTCGCGTTATGAGGTGACATTATACAAAGGAATTACCGGGATATAAAAATAAATAAAATGAACACATTATTATCTAAGATTACAATTCTTAGCAATCATGTCAACTCAGGTATTTTATAATGTGATCATACTTGTATCAATTGTGTTTGTTTACTGTTCATATTTACCAAATAGTCTGTAAAAGAATTTTCAATAGTGTATTGCAAATGTTGTACAATTTTTCTGCGTAAAGAAATTAAACTGCATCGAAGTTATTTTAATTTCAACAAATTTTATAACGAACACGTAAAAAAGGGATCCTTAGTACAATGTCAAACAAATACAGGCCGCAGTTTTTTAAAACCCAAAAATAATGATCTTTATGTAAACTACCCTCACTGATTGATTGGTGATCGATTTCGCCCAATTTGTTCCTGTATTCAATTTTTCAACTTATTTAATCACATATGGGGCAAATAGACCCCGATGGATGAGACTATCACTAATCGACATTTTAGGATGTTTTTGCGAATTTCACTTCTCTTTATCCCAACTTTTTGGTCCTGTGGACCGGATCTGATTTTTCTGCTAGCGTACAGTGGCGGGCCAGAAAGAAGGATACTAATGTTTTGAACACGGTTTGTCAAAAGAAAAATATTGTAAATCGAAATGACTCAAGGGAGATTCAGACCTAAGAAGTAATGTTTCACCTTCCTGATTACGAATATGTTTGATTCAACATATTCTTTTGGTTTAAATTGAGTTGAGACGTCTAGTACTACACGCAAAAAAGTCCGTTCCCGTAAACGTGAACAACGTACCATGAAAATGGAAACAAAGCAAATTTTATGATAAGATTTTGCACCGTGAACAAATGCATGTTTGCAACCGATTTCCATGATCGTTTGTTCACGAAAAACCGTAACGCCAGGTCTGGTTACGTTTTTCCTGTTCTCGTATTTATAAACTTCGTTCATGGTAACAGGAAACAAATCATACATTTGTTCACGCTCATGCGAACAAAAAGCATGAAATTTTCCTTCGGAGAAATTTTGTGGGCGTTGCCACAGTTTTGAAACAGAGGCGAAGAACGTTCAGAAATCATTTAACGGAAAAGTGACAGTTGCAGGGTATCATTCAATTATTACGTGATGAACTGTTTAATTTTGGCCCTGGTACGGATTTATTTATTTGCAATCAGTTATTCGCATACCAAAATTAGATAATTTAACCGATTTTGGATTTTTTGGCCGCAGATGAAAGATACCGAGAACCTGCTTTATTGGAGCAATGCCGACGGAACCTGGTCCAACCTGGCCACTCCGGAACGGGTCACCGGTGCCACTTGGGGACACTTCGGAATTTGCATGGAACTATGTCAAGTGACATATCAAACTTCATCAAATTAAAAACTATGTCCATTATAAGTGATACCAACGGTCTCTGGTTCAACCTGGCCACTCCGGAACGGGTCACCGGTAACCGCTGGCCACTTGGGGACACTTCGGAATTTGCAAGGAACCATGGCATGTGACATATCAAAATTCATCAAATTAAAAACTATGACCATTATAAGTGATGCCAACCTTTTGTGGTCCAACCTGGCCACTCCGGAACGGGTCACCGGTAACCGGTGGCCACTTGAGGACACTTCGGAATTTGCAAGGAACCATGGCATGTGACATATCAAAATTCAAGAAATTAAAAACTATGACCATTATAGGTGATGCCAACCTTTTGTGGTCCAACCTGGCCACTCCGGAACGGGTCATCGGTGCCACTTGGGGACACTTCGGAATTTGCATGGAACCATGTCAAGTGACATATCAAACTTCATAAAATTAATAACTATGTCTATCATAAGTGATGCCAACTTTCTGTGGTCCAACCTGGCCACTCCGGAACGGGTCACCGGTAACCGGTGCCACTTGGGGACACTTCGGAATTTGCAAGGAACCATGGCATGTGACATATCAAAATTCAAGAAATTGAAAACTATGACCATTATAAGTGATGCCAACCTTTTGTGGTCCAACCTGGCCACTCCGGAACGGGTCACCGGTGCCACTTGGGGACACTTCGGAATTTGCATGGAACCATGTCAAGTGACATATCAAACTTCATCAAATTAAAAACTATGACCATTATAAGTGATGCCAACCTTTTGTAGTCCAACCTGGCCACTCCGGAACGGGTAATCGGTGCCACTTGGGGACACTTCGGAATTTGCATGGAACCATGTCAAGTGACATATCAAACTTCATCAAATTAAAAACTATGTCCATTATAAGTGATATCAACGTTCTCTGGTTCAACCTGGCCACTCCGGAACAGGTCACCGGTAACCGGTGGCAACTTGGGGACACTTAGGAATTTGCAAGGAACCATGGCATGTGACATATCAAAATTCAAGAAATTAAAAACTATGACCATTCTAAGTGATATCAACCTTCTCTGGTCCAACCTGGCCACTCCGGAACGGGTCACCGGTGCCACTTGGGGACACTTCGGAATTTGCAAGGAACCATGGCATGTGACATATCAAAATTAAAGAAATTATAAACTTTGGCCATTATAAGTGATGCCAACGTTCTGTGGTTCAACCTAGTCACTCCGGAACGGGTCACCAGTAACCGGTGGCCACTTGGGGACACTTCGGAATTTGCATGGAACCATGTCAAGTGACATATCAAACTTCATCAAATTAAAAACTATGCCCATTATAAGTGATATCAACGTTCTCTGGTTCAACCTGGCCACTCCGGAACGGGTCACCGGTAACCGGTGGCCACTTGGGGACACTTAGGAATTTGCAAGGAACCATGGCATGTGACATATCAAAATTCAAGAAATTAAAAACTATGACCATTCTAAGTGATGCCAACCTTCTCTGGTCCAACCTGGCCACTCCGGAACGGGTCTCCGGTGGCCACTTGTGGACACTTCAGAATTTGCAAGGAACCATGGCATGTGACATATCAAAATTAAAGAAATTATAAACTATGTCCATCATAAGTGATGCCAACGTTCTCTGGTTCAACCTGGTCACTCCGGAACGGGTCACCGGTAACCGGTGCCACTTTGGGACACTTCGGAATTTGCATGGAACCATGTCAAGTGACATATCAAACTTCATCAAATTAAAAACTATGTCTATCATAAGTGATGCCAACCTTCTCTGGTTCAACCTGGCCAATCCGGAACGGGTCACCGGTAACCGGTGCCACTTGGGGACACTTAGGAATTTGCAAGGAACCATGGCATGTGACATATCAAAATTCAAGAAATTGAAAACTATGACCATTATTAGTGATGCCAACCTTTTGTGGTCCAACCTGGCCACTCCGGAACGGGTCACCGGTGCCACTTGGGGACACTTCGGAATTTGCATGGAACCATGTCAAGTGACATATCAAACTTCATCAAATTAAAAACTATGACCATTATAAGTGATGCCAACCTTTTGTAGTCCAACCTGGCCACTCCGGAACGGGTAATCGGTGCCACTTGGGGACACTTCGGAATTTGCATGGAACCATGTCAAGTGACATATCAAACTTCATCAAATTAAAAACTATGTCCATTATAAGTGATATCAACGTTCTCTGGTTCAACCTGGCCACTGGAACAGGTCACCGGTAACCGGTGGCAACTTGGGGACACTTAGGAATTTGCAAGGAACCATGGCATGTGACATATCAAAATTCAAGAAATTAAAAACTATGACCATTCTAAGTGATATCAACCTTCTCTGGTCCAACCTGGCCACTCCGGAACGGGTCACCGGTGCCACTTGGGGACACTTCGGAATTTGCAAGGAACCATGGCATGTGACATATCAAAATTAAAGAAATTATAAACTTTGGCCATTATGAGTGATGCCAACGTTCTGTGGTTCAACCTAGTCACTCCGGAACGGGTCACCAGTAACCGGTGGCCACTTGGGGACACTTCGGAATTTGCATGGAACCATGTCAAGTGACATATCAAACTTCATCAAATTAAAAACTATGCCCATTATAAGTGATATCAACGTTCTCTGGTTCAACCTGGCCACTCCGGAACGGGTCACCGGTAACCGGTGGCCACTTGGGGACACTTCGGAATTTGCAAGGAACCATGGCATGTGACATATCAAAATTCATCAAATTAAAAACTATGACCATTCTAAGTGATGCCAACCTTCTCTGGTCCAACCTGGCCACTCCGGAACGGGTCTCCGGTGGCCACTTGTGGACACTTCAGAATTTGCAAGGAACCATGGCATGTGACATATCAAAATTAAAGAAATTAT